>NC_079228.1:29450748-29550748 GCF_029633865.1 Lampris incognitus
CCAGTTTTACTGCCAAATTGGCCCCCTTGTACAAGCGTCCCTATAGGGTTGATCAAGTGATGTAGGACTTAAATTAAAAGTTGTCTAGGGTCTCAGACAATTCCAACGCAGGAGTTCATCATGTGTCCAACCTCCTACCCTTCTTCACTTGGAGAGGTGATGCACAATCTCCAAAAAATCCTTCTCTGACAGCAGCGTAGACTGACCGCGGTGAGTTGGACAGCTGGAGAAATGATGAGGAGGAGGAATATGGGTTTGACTTCCTCTTTGGCAATGGGGAAGACATTGGCCCTCCGGTTGGGGAAAGTGAGGAGGCCCCGGCAATGCTGGAACAGTCAGCGAGCCTTGGTGTCTCACCAATGGAGACAGATCTGGAGGAACGAAGGCCATTGATCTCACTGACTCACGCTCACTCCTCCCGACACTCATTTAGGCCAAGACACACACTTAGGGTGACCTCTAACTGGGCCTCTAATCATTGGTCTCACCCTCATTTTGCTCAGAAGTTTGATTTGTGAGTTGAGGGCCTTTTCTGTGTCTACTGGGGTTCACTGTCTTTTGTTTTGTTCTAATTAAGGACCTGTTTTCACACAAGGGGTTTCATCTAACCACGAGTGTTTTGGGTTTTTTTTTAAGTCTGGTGCTTAGTTGACTAAGTAGTTTAAAGTGTGAGCAATTTCAGCATTTTCACTGTGCTCTGTTTTCTTTGGAGATTTTGTTATATGCCTTTAAAGAGGAAAAAGCCTTCAGCTGTTTGTATACCTGCAGAGTGTTGGATATGGGGATACTGGTTTTGAGCTTTGTGCCATGGAAGTCTTTTATTTTCTCAATTTTTTATTTCTGATTTTTCACTTTTCCTCCCAATTTAGTGGCCAATCGACCCCGATTTTAGTTCAAACACCCACCCTCATACTGTATGTGTTCACCAACTGCATCTCTCCAGCCGGCAGTCTCGAATGAGACGCCTTGCTACTTTTGTGACAAGGCGAATCCAGGCCAAACCACTGCTTTTTCCGACACACACAGAGACGCATTCATGTGAAGAACACAAGCCGACTCCGCCCCCCTCCCGAAGACAGCATTGCCAATTATTGCTGCTTCATCAAGTCCGGCCATAGTCGGATCTGACGAGACCGAGGCGCGAACCCCGGTCCCCAGTGGGCAACTGCATCGACACAAAGCCGATGCTTAGACCGTTACACCACCGCGGACCCAGTCTTTTATTTTCATCAAAACACTAAATGTAGTCTAGGCATTTGAGTCCCTCTCCTTTCTAGTGAGGCCCGAGGAGATGGCCCTTGTTTTAAGGGGGTGGAAGGTATGATCACTGCCTAGGTGTCCATTTTTTGACGTATTACTTCCATTGAGGGGAAAGTCCCGGTTTAATTGTGGTATTGGGTAGATGCTCGTGTGAACTGTCATCTGCAATTTTTGTAATAACCCTCTTTTCGGTGCTGAAACCATGACCTGTATCACAACAATGTCTGTCCTCAATAAAACTACAGCTGAGGTATGAAGATTTTTTTGTCTAGTGA
This sequence comes from Lampris incognitus, assembly GCF_029633865.1. Lineage (NCBI taxonomy): Eukaryota > Metazoa > Chordata > Actinopteri > Lampriformes > Lampridae > Lampris > Lampris incognitus. The sequence continues at coordinate 29,452,284 of NC_079228.1, forward strand.
CTCCGCGGAGATCACCCCAGTCTCTACAATCTGCAGAGGACAGACTGGATTATTGCAGTGTAGACTGAATCAGCAGTTCCCAAGGCAGGTTGAACTTCCTGAGCTGGCGGAGATAGTACATCATCTACTGGGCCTTTTTGCAGCCCAGCCTTTTTGATGATTGTGTTTATGTTGGATGCCCATCTTAGGTCCTGGGAGGTTGTGGAACCCAGAAATCTGTAGATTTTCTCTGCAGACACCGTGCTGTTGAGTGTGGTGGTGGTGGGGGGGCAGTGTTGGGGGGCTCTTCCTGAAGTCCACGGTCATCGCCACTGTTTTTAGCGCATTCAGCTCCAGGTTGTTATGGTCGCAGCAGAGGGCCAGCTGTTCAACCTCCTGTCTATATACAGACTCGTCACCATCCCAGATAAGGCCAATGATGGTTGTGTCATCTGCAAACTTCAGGGGTTTAACAGATTGGTCTCCTGAGGTGTAGCCATTTGTATAGAGGAGAAGAGTAGAGGAGAGAGCACACATCTCGAGGAGCGCCAGTGCTGATTGTCCGGATGCTGGATGTGATTTTCCCCAGCCTAACCTGGTGCCTCCTGTCTGCCAGGAAGTTTTTAATCCACTGGCAGATGGGGGCTGGTACAGTGAGCTGGGTGAGTTTGGAGTGGAGGATATCTGGGACATTGATATTGAATGCTGAGCTTAAGTCCACAAACAGGACCCTTGCGTGTGTCCCTGGGGAGTCGAGGTGTTGGAAGATGTAGTGTAATCCCATGTTGACTGCATCCTCCACTGACCTGTTTGCTGAGTAAGCAAACTGTAGGGGGTCGAGCAGGGGGGCTGTGATTTCCTTCAGGTGGGCCAACACCAAACTCTCAAAGGAATTCATGACCACAGACTAAAGGACTACAGGGCAATGGGCCTGTAGTCATTTAATCCTGTGATACGGGGTTTCTTGGAGACCGGGATGATAGTGGTGCTCTTAAAGCAGGAGGGGACTTCACAAATCTCCTGTGATCTGTTGAAGATCAGTGTGAAAATGGGGGACAGCTGGTCAGCACAGACTTTCAGACAGGAGGGTGACATGCCATCCGGGCCCGGTGCCTTCCTGGTCCTCTGTGTCTGGAAGAGCTGGCGCACATCCTCAACACATCCTGAGTTCTGAGTGTGGGTGGGAGGGGGTCGGGGGGGGGTTGGGGGCTGGCAGGGAATGCAGTTGGTTGTGTGTTTTGGCTGGAGAGGGGTGTGAAAGTGCCCTTATCAAACATATTTACACTGCATCAATCTCTTTGTGTTGTTTTGAGAATATTTATCAGTTTGTTTTGCTTTAAATCAACATGCTGGTGTCAGAAGATGGCAGCGCGAATTCACATTTGCGGCAGTCTGGCGGCGGCCTCACCTGGCGTTGACTGGTGTTTTTGATGTCGTCGTGAGGAGTGCAGGGAGGTGTGTAGAGGGTGTCTGGCTGGGGGAGCTGGCGCTGGATCAGCTGAGAGAGCTTGGTCTGCTTCGTCTGGTGGGCCCGGGGACCACGGCCCCTGCTTGGAGCTGCACCCGAGGAGCAGTGGCATTTGCAGAGCACTTTTTTTGGCTAAATTACGGTGGGGCTAATCCATACAGTGGCGAGGCTCAAATAAATGTCAGAATTTCAATGTGAATACATACACAATAGAATAGCACCTCCTCCTAACAGCTAGAAATCCCACGCATTAGGCGACTATGGGTTAGATGATTGCATGCTCCTTTTTTCACACGGAAAATTACATCGAGAGCAACAGACATGGACGGTCACTACTACTAATGAGTTTAGACAATACTATTCATGCTCTTTCAACTCATTCATGTTGTCAGACACACCCGTCCACTGCATGCTGCGCGGCGGCAGCATTTAAAACAAGAACATAGCACGTAGCGTATAAACACAAACAATGTGTCCGTTGTGGTGACCCACATCTATATATCGAGAGACATTCACCTAAGAGGACGGTGTACCTTTAAGGGAAGAGGCGAGGGGTCAGATAATGCACTTCCGCTTCCGGTTCACAGTGAGTTCAGTGTCGTTGTCGAACGTATGACATGCAAAGTTGGAGCTAGTAAACTACCTCGACTACGTCTACTCACGTCTCCTGTCTCGTTGTTTTCTAACTCCACATTGGTGACCCCGACGTGATCGAACTACTAATACGAGTATGTCTGACAACGACGACGCCGGTGCTAACAACATGGCTATTGCTAACGCTAGCATTTACACCGCTACTGTGAAGCTACCCGACTTTTGGCAGCATAATCCACGGCCGTGGTTTCAACATGTGGAAGCCCAGTTCCAGCTGAGAGGGATAACGCAGGATGCAACGCAGTACTTCTACGTAGTGGCGGCGTTAGACGCATCGACAACGGCGCGAGCAATGACACTGTTGGAAGCTCCGCCAGCTGCTGGCAAGTACGATGCTATAAAGACATTCCTCCTGAAACTATTTGAACTGTCGGAGCTGGAGAAGGCAGACCGTTTACTGTCCCCGAATGGCCTCGGCGACGGCAAACCGTCTGAGTTAATGGAAAAAATGCTGTCTGTGCTGGGATCGGCTGATCCGGCCTTTCTTTTCACACACATTTTTCTGAGGCAGCTCCCCGCACCTGTACTCACAGCACTGGCCAGTTCTCCTCTCGCCGCCTCCAAGGACTACCGTTCTCTGGCTGCTGAAGCAGACAGGGTTTTCCTGGCCAACCGGCAACAGTTTGTGCATGCCCTGCTACCCCACCAGACCGCCCCACCACCACCTGTGTACGACTATATGGACACCGCGGCTGCGGTGACAGCCCGCCGCCAACCTGACGACGGGCTCTGTTATTACCATGCCAGGTTTGGGGCAAAAGCAAAACGGTGTCGCAAACCCTGCAGTTACAGGGTTCAGGGAAACGCCAAGGCCGGCGCTCGTTAACGGCTATGGGCGCCGGCCGTGACTGCAAGCTGTTGTTCATCAGAGACTCCTTGTCGGGCCGGCGGCTGCTGGTTGACTCTGGCGCTCAACGCAGCATACTACCAGCACAAGCTGTGGACACGATGACCGACAGTCACGGCCCCCAGATGGACGCCGCCAACGGCACGTCCATTCGGACGTACGGTATCAGACATGTGGACGTGTGTTTTGGCGGCCGACGTTTCGGCTGGGACTTTGTGATGGCTGCTGTATCCACCCCGCTCCTAGGTGCGGATTTCCTCTGTGATTTCAACCTGCTGGTGGATGTTAAAAGCTGTCGCGTGATTGATGCCGTCTCTTTTGCGTCATACCCCTGCACGCTTGGGGGCGCTGGAGCGCTGTGCCTCGCTAACACACTCTCCACCGGGGATCCATACCAACGCCTGCTCGCAAATTTCCCCGAGCTCACCACACCCACCTTCTCCTCGGCGGTGGCCAAGCACGGCGTGGAACATCATATCACCACAGTGGGCCCCCCAGTTTACGCCCGGGCCCGACGCCTCGACTCGGCCAAATTCGCAATAGCCAGGGAGGAGTTTTCGACTATGGAGCGCCTCGGCATTGTCCGCCGTTCTGACAGCCCGTGGGCTTCCCCTCTTCACATGGTTACTAAGGCCGACGGGGGTTGGCGCCCGTGCGGGGACTACCGTCGCCTAAACAATGCCACGACCCCCGACCGGTACCCCATACCGCACATACAAGATTTCTCTACCCACCTGGCGGGCGCTGCCATCTATTCCAAAATCGACTTAGTGCGGGGGTATCACCAAGTGCCGGTCCACCCACTGGATGTCCCAAAAACGGCTGTCATCACACCCTTTGGGCTCTTTGAGTTTTTACGTATGCCTTTCGGCCTTAAAGGGGCGGCGCAGACGTTTCAGCGCCTTATGGATTCTGTGCTCCGCGACATGCCATTTTTGTTTGTGTACTTAGACGACATCCTCGTGGCCAGCGCGTCGGCGGAGGAACACATGACGTACCTCACACAGCTGTTCGACAGGCTCAGCGAACACGGCCTCATCATCAACCCAGCTAAGTGTCAGTTCGGGGAGTCGTCCATCACCTTCCTCGGGCACCACATCACTCCACAGGGGGCCGTTCCCCTCCCTGCCAGGGTTGAGGCTGTCACCATGTTCCCCCGCCCCCGCACTGTACAGTCGCTGCAGGAATTCCTGGGCATGGTGAACTTTTATAACCGTTTCCTGCCCCGTGCCGCCCACATCATGCGTCCCCTGTATGAGGCCCTGCGGGGTAAGAAGTCTAAGGACGAGCTGGACTGGTCTTCGGGGATGGACGAGGCTTTTGTGGCCGCCAAGACCGCGCTGGCCAACGCTGCGCTGCTAGCTCACCCGTCGCCTGCCGCCCCCATAGCCCTTACAACGGATGCCTCTGACTACGCCGTGGGGGCCGTGTGTGAGCAGTGGGTGGAGGGGGGCTGGCAGCCGTTGGCGTTCTTCAGTAAACAACTCCGTGAGAGCGAGCGCAAATACAGCACCTTTGATAGGGAACTACTGGGTCTCTTCCTCGCAACCAGACACTTTAGGTTCCTATTGGAGGGCCGACAGTTCACCGCTTTCGTGGACCACAAACCGCTGACGTTCTGTATGGCCAAAACCTCAGAACCGTGGTCTGGGCGTCAGCAGCGCCATCTCGCGGCGGTTTCCGAGTTCACCACGGACATACAACACGTGTCGGGCAAGGATAACTTCGTCGCCGACTGCCTTGCACGGGCAGTTGTTAACGCCGTTCACTTGGGACTCGACTACGCCGCTATGGCAGCGGACCAAGCCAAGGACGCGACCGTTCAAGACTACCGGTCGACCCCTACGGCGCTACGGCTGGAGGAAGTGACGTTCGACGCGGCCAACACCACCCTCCTCTGTGACATCTCCACCGGTCAACCGCGCCCCCTGGTGCCTACTTCCTGGCGGCGCCGAGTTTTCGACACCGTCCATGGCCTTTCCCACCCGGGAGTGAAGGCCTCGACCAAGCTGGTGAGCGTCAAGTTCGTTTGGCCTGGGCTCCGTAAGGATGTTAGAGCCTGGGCCAGCTCGTGTGTGGCGTGCCAACGCGCCAAGGTGCACCGCCATACCAAGGCCCCTTTGGCGCCGTTTGTGGTTCCAGAGAGGCGGTTTGACCACGTCAATGTTGACCTGGTGGGTCCCCCGCCCCCCTCCCGTGGTTATACGTTCCTCCTCACTATTGTGGACAGGGCCACCAGGTGGCCAGAGGCTATTCCCTTGTCCTCCACGACGGCAGCAGAGGTAGCGCGGGCGTTCATCGGCTGCTGGGTGGCCCGTTTCGGCACGCCTGGTGACATCACGAGCGACCGGGGCTCCCAGTTTACCTCGGAGCTCTGGACGGCGGTCGCTGAGCACCTGGGGATGAAGATCCACCGCACTACGGCGTACAACCCGCAGAGCAACGGACTTTGTGAGCGGTTCCATCGGGACATGAAAGCCGCTCTGCGGGCAAGCCTCACTGGCTGCGACTGGATGGACCGGCTCCCGTGGGTCATGCTCGGCCTGCGTTCGGCCCCGAAGGAAGACCTCCAGACCTCCTCCGCTGAGCTGGTGTATGGCCAGCCCCTGCGGGTTCCGGGGGAGTTTCTTCCGGATGCTACGGCTCCCTGGTCGGCCGCCTCTCACCTCAGTGCGTCCCGGAGCGCTGCCGGTGCCTTCGCTCCCGTTCCGATGTCTCAACACTGCCTCCCCCGGTCCTACGTCCCCAAGGATCTGCCATTGGCGAGGTACGTCTTCATTAGGCACGACAGCCATCGGTCCCCGCTGCAGCCCCCATACGACGGGCCCTTCCGCGTCCTGGAGGCGGGGGATAAGAACTTTGTGGTGGACATGGGGGGCAGGCCGGAGCGGGTCGCTATAGACCGTCTCAAGCCCGCTCACTTGGACATTGGGGAGCCAATGCAATTGGCCCTACCCCCGCGGCGGGGGCGCCCTCCTAGGTCGGCCCCGGCACCTGCCTCTGTTCCTGCTTCGGTCCCGCCTATGGCCCGGGTTTCGGCCCCATCTGTTTCCCCTCCTGTGAAGCGCAGCCGTTATGGCCGCCGGGTCCGCCCTCCGACTCGTCACCTGTTTTCCCCGTGACTTTGCACTATGTCATTGACTGTTCTGTTGTAGAGTCTATTTTTATGTTCATGACTTGCACTTTTGCTGTTTTGCATTGTTTTGTTTAGGTGAATTCTGGGGGGGCCTGTGTGGTGACCCACATCTATATATCGAGAGACATTCACCTAAGAGGACGGTGTACCTTTAAGGGAAGAGGCGAGGGGTCAGATAATGCACTTCCGCTTCCGGTTCACAGTGAGTTCAGTGTCGTTGTCGAACGTTTGACATGCAAAGTTGGAGCTAGTAAACTACCTCGACTACGTCTACTCACGTCTCCTGTCTCGTTGTTTTCTAACTCCACACCGTAGTGCTGAACACCAACAGTAAACAATGTGTCTGAGTTTCATATTTGGCAGCGTAATTGTTCGTATGAGTGATTATAACGTACAATAAATGTCAATGGCGCTAGCTAGCAAGCTAATTTATCCGAATGTGTGTCCGTTCCTTTAAGAAAATGACGTCATCACTTTAATAGCGGCATTTGGTCTGCGCCCGTTGATAACACCGCTTGGAGATCGAAAATGAGAGTTTTCCTTCGCATTTGAGAATTGGTCTGGTGATGCCAGGTTAATGTGGTTAATTTTGCTTGGTAATTTTCTTGGTTGTTGCATGGTGGGGCTAATATAACATGTCGCCGCCACTGCAGAGGAGGAAACGCTGAGGGCGGTCTGACAGGACGCGGAAGCGGGGCGGGCTAAGCTAACTGCTAAATCATGCAGACTGGCGGTTCCGACAGTCATCCTGGCTGGCGTTCGTTCCCTTGGACAATGATTTTATTTTATTTATGTATTGTAGCGAATTCGGGGGACAACGCAACCACAGCAACTGCCGCGGCCGGGAAGCGAACCCGTATCGCCCGCACCGCAGGAGACATCGCTAACTGCTCGACTGAAGGGTCAGACCCACCAGCCAGCGGCCAGCGTGTCTACTTATCCATGCACGTTACAGTATTTATTTATTTTTGTACATGTTAGTTTGGGTATGTGTGTTCTTGTAGTTTTTGGATGTTTTTGTCTTTGTGTTGTACTACTGTGGGCTGGGGGATGCTTGAGGCCTTCCACATCAGATGCCTACAATGCATCCTGAGGATAACCTGGCGTCACCGAGTGATCCATACTGAAATACTCCGCAAGACCAACTGTATCAGCAAAGAGGCCTTCGATGGTGTTTTAAGCTCCCAACGTACTCTTCAAGGCAGCGCTGCATGGAAGGCACTCCCCGCCCCCTACAGTTTCAGCCAATCACAGCACTGGCGCTAACCCTAACCAGTGCTGTGATTGGATGAAACTGTTGGGGGCGGGGAGTGCCTTCCATGCAGTGCTGCCTGGAAGAGTACGTTGGGAGCTTAAAACACCATCGAGCCATGGATGCTAGGCTACCGTCACCCAGCACCAATTTCGCTGGCTCGGTGACGTCATCAGGATGCCGAAGGAGCGCTTACCACGTAAAGTGCTGTATGGCCTGCTACATCTTGGCCGCCGCTTGGCAGGGGGCCAGAAAAATGTTACAAAGACCAACTGAAGACCATCATAAAAAAAGTGCGGCCTGAACCCGAGCCAGTTTTAGGACACTGACGCCCAACGCTCCATCTGGCGGCAGCTCTGTCAACAAGGGGTGCAAAAGCTCGAGCAGGACCGAGGTGATCGACGGACCAGGAGACATCTAAAGAGACATGTAGCATCCCTACCGAATGATGGTCAACACTTCAACTGATGATTTTTCATTTATTAAAAAACTCCACACCACCGTCAGAGCTAGCTATAAAGCACAAACAAAATACATTAACTACATAGCCATGTAGCTTCAAGCATTAACCTAGCTTAACATTAGCTCACATCTGTTAACAGATACTCAACTTAGAAGGGCTATGAAGTTCCTCAAGGCTTCAAAATTACATCAAAGCACACTACAATACAAAGAACACTAACCTTGTGTAACCGGTTATTTTCTTGCCCGGTGCGGGATTCGATACTAGGTGTACAGCACCACAAGGCGACATCACTAACCGCTCGGCTAAAGGGTCAGATCCGTTAGCTAGGGGCTAACGTGTGTTATTAGTAGTTTACACTTGTTACTCTTCGGAGGGTGCTAATACAATAAAATTCTACTTAATGAGATTTCATTTCACCGTTAATTTTCCCTCTTTCGTTCGCGCTAGGAAATACTAAGAAACAATTCGTAAATTCAGAATAAAAGCCCCTCAAAGCAAACAAAACCGGAAATACTGTAATACATATTTAAAACATTAGACCTGCAATAATATGAATGAGTGGTTGTTCAACAGGGAAATCTCTTTAGAATTAAACTTAGAATTGGGTTAGCTACAAGGCATGAAGCCAGTACCACACCAACACCCCCAGTCAGTGCTCTCACCTGTTCTGTCTGTGGCAGACAGTGTGGATCGCGGATTGGGCTTTACAGCCATAAGAAGACTCACAAGTAACAGAGGCAGGATTGTCATCGTCGGGCACGACGGACGGCAGTAAGCAAGGGGGAAACGGCATTTTGTTTCATTTCATGTACGCAAATGATGAAGTGAAATGACAAATAAAGTGTTCCCGAGTCCTGATAATTTAGGGGAATTCTGATCCGATACTGATGAACAGCCGTATGAGAGAAATGACAATAACGTTTTTGATGGAGGACTTGATTGTACATGGACGGCGGCAAGAGATAGTTCAGCCTCCAGCCGCTAGATGACGCAATGCACCTTACTTTCATGATGTTCAGGGAACCACAAACGTAACATTCCCTCTTCTCACTTTCCTTTGTAAAACTGAAAGGAAGCGACGGGGGAGCGAAGAGAGGCAAATCTCCAAGGTAAACGTGATTCTAATCAGAGATTAAGCTCTTCCTAGATTACGAAATCTCATTTTCGGATAGGTTGTGGATTTTTTTTCTACCATTGAACATAGTTCTCTTTTCGGTCCGATTGTTGAATCAAGAATAGTTGGTTGGAAGGACGTGATCTTAGCTGCTCTGGCTAGCTAACCGAGTTAGCCACCTTAGCAAGGCGGCGCCGGTTGAGGAGGCCTTTTTAGGGCGGTGTTTTTCGTTTTTTAATTTAGTTTAACAGTTTTGTTTGTCATATATTGTTGTAATAATGTGGATTATGTTCGGCTGTGTGGGTGCAGAAACGAATGGGCTGTCCTTTACTAAAAGATGTGCTTTTATTTAGCTGCACAACACCTAGCATGTTTCGTATATCAAAAAACTGGGCTTTAACAAGGAGTGCACAGATAAATACGCGATACTGCTACAAAAAAATAAATAACTGAAACTGTAGCTTGGCGATTAACAAAATAAAATGTCAGCGTATGTAATGAAAGCTAATAGTCATTAGATTTCATTTATCATAGCGGGAATCGACTTATTCTTGTTTTTGTGTGTTGGTCTGCCGAAGTTTGTCATTTACAAACAGAACCATTCAAGTTTTGTAAAGTCGAATCGCATTTGTTGGTGTTTATTCTGTTTGATAGTTTTGACATTTGACATGGCTGGCCTGAGGCAATACATTGTTGCGATAGATAATACTCCATCTCTAGCCCTCTTAGTTGACCAAAAATAACGTGAGTTTATCTTAAATTTTTTCTCTCATACTAATAAATATAGCGAAGCAGAGGCAGGTAGGTCTCTAGGGGTTTTGCATGCAAGTATGTATATGCTAAAACTTGTTGCTGTTTCATTAAAGTGGAACGCTATATAGTAAGTAATGGCACTATTTAGCAATTAAAAATTCTTGTTCTGTCTTTGCCAGTACTTTATTAATAGCTAGTCTGATAGTACTTTATGCGTCTTTACACGTATTTAAGTACAGGAAACATTAATATTGGCTAGCCACGGCTATTAGATTGTACTGACAAGACATGACCACTTTATAATGAAGTTCACTTTATATAATGGACGACTTACTGATTGTTGCTTACCAGGCGACGCTTCTGGGAAAGGTAGACAACTTTTTCAGCCATTGCCAAAATATACCTATTTTCAGTTCAGCTGTTTTAATACACTTTTTGTGCAGTGGTTTATAATTTTTACACATAAATGCCTCTGGGTCAAAATAAGATTAGGAAAGTTACATTAGCTCATGTGGTTTAATTCCTTGTATTTATTCCAACACACAGCTAAGGGCCATGGCTCGTGGGCAGCAGAAGATCCAGTCCCAGCAGAAGAACGCAAAGAAGGCAGCAGAGAAGAAGAAGGCGCAGGGCGCCGACCAGAAGACTGCTGCTAAGGCGGCTCTGGTCCACACATGTCCAGTTTGCCGGGTTAGTATCAGAAAGTTTTGCAAGCAAGGTTGTTTAGATTTTGGATAATCAATCAATCCAGTTTGACACTTTGGAAAATAAACGCAGCAACCTCTTTACTACTCCAAGCTCTCTATAGATGGTCTTAGTAGTAACGGGGTGGGTCACTGAAATAATTTTGTTTATGTAAGCTGTAAACATGCAGCAAAACAATAGGGACACACAATTATGTAACTCAGTGTAGCTGCAGACTTTAGATTTTGAGGTTATGCAACAGTACATGTGTAACATTTGGCATAGACAACTTATGTGAAACATGCAATTACCTCTGGTTCTTCATTGTGAACTTGTGTTATAGTAAATAATTATGTCATGGAGAATCACTGGCGTTTTAGTTCTAGATGCAGTGCTATTTTTCTGGTGAAGTTTCCAAGATATGTTTTATTCAGCAAACCTCCCCTGTTCGTACATTAGGGATGTATGATGATATTGGCACAACCTCGGTATCGGTCGATAAAACTTAAGAAGTTAATTATCTGCATCGGCAGAGATGCCTGGCTGATAAGATGATGCGTTAATGATACGCATGTGACACAATGTTTATTTTGAGCGCCAGCAACAAGCTTCAACATGTCAGCTGTATGGAAGTATTTGAAACAGATCTTGCAAAATCGCTATTTGCAATGCTTGTAAAGCACCAGTGATGCAAGGAGGGGGTAATACCACACTCCTTTAACAATAGAGAGGTGGCCGTATGCATTGGAGAGAAGAGGAATGAGTCAGGAGGAGCAAGACAGAATACATATGTGTGAACGAGAGGAAGGACAGCAGAATGGGGCGAAGTAGAGGTTGTGAAGGTGGATAAGTTTAAATACTTGGGGTCAACTGTTAAAAGTAACAGGGAGTGCTGAAGAAAGGTGAAGAAGCGAGTGCAGGTAGGGTGGGTGGAGAAGAGTGTCAGGAGTGATTTGCGACAGAAAGGTACTAGCAACAGTGAAAGGAAAGGTTTACAAGATGGTAGTGAAACCAGCTATGTTGTATGTTTTGGAGATGGTGGCACTGACCAGCAGACGGAGCTGGAGGTGGCAGAGTACTACATACTAAGATTTTCGTTGGGCATGATGAAGATGAACAGGATTAGGAACGAGTATATTAAAAGAATAGCTCAGATTGGACGGTTTGGAGACAAAGCAAGAGAGGCAAGACTGAGATGTTGTGGACATGTGCGGAGGAGAGATGCTGGATATATTGGGAGAAGGATGCTGAAGATGGAGCTGCCAGGCAAGAGGAAATGGAAGGTCAAAGAGGAGGTTTATGAACGTGGTGAGGAAGGACATGCAGGTGGCTGGCGTGACAGACGAAGATGCAGAGGACAGGAAGAGATGGAAATGGATGAGCCGTTGTGGTAACCCCTAACGGGAGCAGCCAAGGGAACAAGAAGATTATAGCCATCATCCTGAACACCAGGCAAGAAAAAACGGTGCCAACAAAAAACCTTTCAGCAGCCTCTACTTCATTCATTTGACAAAGCTAAGAAATATAGTAGTTTGCCACCACCCAAATGTGAAAACCCTTAACAACAAAATCATTGAATTCATTGCCCTTGATAACCAGCCTTTCAGTGTGGTGGAAAATGTAGGCTTCCACAGGCTGATGATGTACTTAGCCATGGTATGCTATGCCTAGCTGTCGTTAACTGTTTTACTCTTACCTAAACTGTAAAGCATTGTCTCCAATCACAGAGAAGCTCTTCACTGATGCCACTCATTAGCTTTACCACAGACATCTGGACATCGAGTGTAAGCCTTGTCAGCATGTTGAGCCTCATTGCCCAGTGGATTGACAAGGACTTTGCGTATAATATCGGTGTTGGCAAAAATCCAATATTGTGCATCCCTGTTGTATAGCTTTGTCTCTTTTTTCTTGCTGCACTCTGAGATTTTCAATGTGAAGTGCTATTCTGTAATATGAATTTATTATTATTATTTTTATTATAATTGTAAAGTAGCAGTGGGGATTTTGACTGCACACCCACACCCTTGTTCATCTTAAAGTTGCCTGCTTTAACTGCAAACAAAACAGATTTGTTGTGGCTGTAGAAAAAACTTAGGGGCTCTGTTGCCCAAGCGCTATAATGGCACAGCTTTGTGAACAAAACTTTTGAAACATTCGGTCCACACGTAATCAATCCTGGAAGTAGAGTCACTAAAAGAAATGCATGCCTTTCATTTTTCCTTTCTTTCCAGACGCAGATGCCTGACCCCAAAACATTCAAGCAGCACTTTGAAAGCAAACACCCCAAGTCCCCCATGCCGCCTGAGCTGGTTGATGTACAGGCGTGAAAGGACCACTAGCCGGATTGGACCTAAAGTTGGGTAAGAAAGGTTGAATTACCCACTGAAGATCATACAGTAAAGGCATATTCTTCTGAATGATGTTCACATCCTGGGAGATGGTCAAAATGCAAATAAAAATATAGCCGCAAGCGGCGATTAATGGGGTCCAAGCAGTATTGCAGCCGCCATGTGTCCGATCTGTTTCATATTTGGTACATGACTTCTATGTGCCACAAAGAATAAGCCTATCAAGTTTCATGAAGATTGGCCATTCACACTAGCAGATATTAGCTGCTGAATTTTGATTGGCTGTTTGGCAGCCATTTTGGTAATCCAGCCAATCAGCACTTTAGGCAATGTAGCCAAATGGGTCCAAGTATAAGTATACCAAATTTCAGATTTTTTGATTCAGCGGTTTTTGAGTTATTGATATGTGTCAGTTGTAGCGCCCCCTATGGACGAAATTTCACAAAATTTGGCATGCTTCCAAAGAATGTTGTGATTGTGCGTGACAAGGTTCATTAAGTTGGGACAGTCACATCACTAGATATAGGCAATAGAATAATATGGGCCACACCTTAAATTTTGATTGACATGTTACTTCGAAATGGAATGACATATCAAAATTCGTTTGGTATGCGTCATCTGGAGATGATGCATACCAAATTTTATGCGAATCGGATGAAAAGCCTCAGACAAGTTCATTTTACTTTCATGGTGGGAAAATTTGGTAGGCGAAATTGGCGCAAATGGGTGCGTTAGATTCGGGAGCTTTCGCAAAAATTCCATAGAGAGCCCGAGATATGACCCAAAACGTAAATCTGCTTATTAAAGCGCCCCCTAGAGGTGTGTCAAGGTAATATCTCTACTGTAAGATCATTAACAGGTCTGGAACCTACCTACCAAGTTTGGTGTCTGTGCAACGTATAGTTTTTGCTGCCCAGACACTTTTAGGGAAGAATTTTGCAGAAACAACAACAACTAGATATGACAATGTCGGATTACTTGGGTTGCCTGTGACGATTACCGTAATTTTTTAAAATGTCGTAACACTTCCATTGCTTCAGAAACATGTGCCAGAGTTTCCAAAACTGGACCAGACGGTGTCTGATTTCTTGCGTCCTAGCCGACTGCCGTAAAAAGAAAAAGTATGTCGTTAAACCCAGGTGTCCTGGCGTGTGGTATGTAGAGCTGCAGCGCTTCCACACCAAATAAGTCAAAATAGCGGGCAAACTATATAACTGACATAGGTGGTCCCAATAGTAAAGTTGTTGAGCACATTGAGATGCATGGGTCGATTAAGTTTTGTGTTGATCTGACTTATGCTGTGGGAGTTATGGCCTTTTAAGCATGACCCTTTGTTATAGCGCCACCATCTGGCTGACATGGGTGATTTGTAGTGCCAGAGTAGTGGGGGGCTGTATGCATCCACCTACCAAATTTGGTTGGTCTAGGACTTATGGTTGCTGAGCCTCAAGACACTTTTAGCTGAGAAACCGCGCCCAAACTAATACAAGTCAAAATGGCGGGCAAACTATATGGCTGACATATGTGGTCCCAATAACAAAGTTGTAGAGCACATTCAGATGCATAGGTCTGTGCAGTTTTGTGTTGATCTGACTTATGGTGTGGGAATTATAGCCTTTTACGCATGACCCTTTGTTATAGCGCCACCATCTGGCTGACATAGGTGATTTGTGGTGCCTGAGTAGTGGGGGGCCATAGAAATCCACGTACCAAAGTTGGTTGGTCTAGGACTTACGGTTGCTGAGCCTCACACACTTTTAGCGGAGAAAAATAATAATAATCCTAACAAATACAATAGGGTTCCACCAGCTTCGCCGCTTGGACCCCTAAATATGTTCAAGGATATGAGACATTTAGCCAGCTGAGCACTACATCAAATGTTTATTTATTGAATGCAACAAAAATCTCCTTTTACATTAAAAGTTGTGCTTATTTGGAGAATGTCGAGTTTGTAGAGTTACTGAGGTGTATTATAGGATATTCACAGTGCGAAAGGAGAGGAAGAAGCGCCAACTTCTCGAATTAGCTGATGTGCAACATTGTCATTTTAGAATTACCCTTTTATAACCAGTAGTATGCTTATTGTGTGTGTATTCATTTGAACAATGGTAACCAAACATACAAGGTAAGACCAATATCAAAGGGGAAAGTTTTAATTTGTTCTTACTTACAGAAACACAGTGACCATGAAATGAATGTTGAAACACAGACTCAAGACTGAATGATGCTGGCGAACACTGGGACCCACGGGGAACAATGGACTAAATTGTTGGGAAGGGGGTGTATGTGTGTGTGTGTGTGTGTGTGTGTGAGAGAGACAGCCAGGGGGGCATGACCTGGATGAAGGGGGAGAGGTACACCAGCAACCCAGCTGTTATATCTATTTTTTGTAATATTGTGCACAACTACCCTTCCTCTTCTGGGATGGTGGGGGGAGTGTCAGAGGAAGCAGGAGCAGTAAGTTTGCCTGCTAAGCCAAAAGGAGGTGATGTTTAAGTAAATTTCAGACTACTATAATTCTCTGCTGAGGACAAATATTGCAGAACAATTGGACTATTGTTTACAGAGAGCATTAATATGAATAAGTAACTTTCAAAAGTATTTTAATGTCTCCCAGTACTTGGCAAGCCAATGTCTGGATTTGCTTTCTTGCTGACACTCCGTGGTCCGCAGTGTTGCGTCGATGGCACATTCAAGCCCCCCTTCATTATGGAATTCCTCACCCTCAGTCACAACGTTATGGGACGGCTGCTTTATGAAAATAAAAATGGGAGTTATTTTGTACATTAATACAAACCTGTAAGTGTTGAATTACACTGACCCTCTAGCCAATGGGAGACCCCCTTGAATGACCTGAATACTATAGGCCGGGGGGGGGGGGACGACTCCCTGAGAATCAGATAGAGAGATGTGTGGTGTGTTTTTTCCCAAATGAGCCCACAGCTCGGCCTCCTCTGTGCTGCTCCGCCTCAGGTGTCCACATTCAGCGATACCCAAACAGTACCTCATGATCCACCACACGGCTAACAAGTGTTCTGGCGTGTTGCTGATTTAGCTTTCTCTTCATAATGCTACTTCCATTGGACTTGAGGTTCCCCCAAAACCATCATGGCACTGAGATCGTTGTTTTACTGAAGTCTGCGAGTTTGTTGTATTCAGACAAGGAGAAAACTCGGCCGGTGTTTTGTTTTTTTTGTTTGTTTTTTTTTTCAACTTAAATATGTGCTTATCCATGAGTCCAGCTGTTTTTTGTTGTTTTTTTATGTCTAGTGTGTTAAGGAATTGTAAGCAGCCCCAAGGACTGAATTCAAGATTCTGGTTAAATGCCAAAACATTGTTTCCGTTTTGATTTTCATATTTGCTGACATAAAACGATTGCTTTGACTGTTTTTTTTTCCTTTTTATCCTTTTCAATAAATTGAGCAATGTATTTAAAGAGATACTTTCATGCTGTTTCTGAGCACATTTTTAACATGGGTGGTTTGAATCGCAACCGAAAGGTAGGTGTGGTTTTACGATTTCATAGCTATTGGCTACTGAAATTCAGGGCGGTCGTGTGGGTTATGGCTGGGTGGGCTAAACACTGGGGCTAAACCGCTTGCCGTAGAAAAAGGGAGAAATTCACTGGTGACACCCCCCCTCCTGCTCTGTCGTCACTTTACAAAAAAAAAAAAGGCGAGCAATGAGACCACCGACAGCAGCTTTGAGGTTGAGGATGTGGAAGACGATTCCTCTTAGTGGAAGTTGACTACTCCCCTCACGAATATGTTGCTCAGCCAATACAGCCGTATTCCTTCGAGCCAAAAGGGTGCGTCTCCGCTTTTATAGCCCCCCCCCCCGCTATGGACCCGCCCTCTATGCTCATTAGCATAATTTGTGACGTGACAAGTTACCACGTTTTCGCCAGCCGGAAATCAGTTACTTGGCTGCCGATGTCTCTCGTCTGGCCATAAATGTGATTTTAGGGCTACCATTTGTCTCATCGATCACATCCACACTCCTTACATCGATTAACAACAGGAAAAGTTGGATTTTAATGCAAGTATCTCTTTAAAATGACCACCCCCCCTCATCTTGTGTTACTAATCCTGCAACAAATGATGTGGCCAAATGACGCATTCAACTAAGCAGACTGCAATGTGTGGAAACGGTGACAGTTGTCCCTGATAAGAGCAAAAGACAAACTGTAATCTTAATTTACACTATTTTGACATAAACATTTGGGCTACATGCTTTGTGGACTTTAATAAAAGCAATCCTATCCTTAATGTTACAGTCCTGAAGATTCACATGTAAATAAATGTCCTTTTTGATACTTTCTATCACCGTCATAAGATAATAGCTACTTTACACATCCAAATCATGAACGTTTTTGTAGCTGCTCATTAAATTCTCACCAAAATTTATATGGTCTGTAACGTTAGATGGCACCATGGCAGACCAAACTCTTTCCCAAAAGAACTGCATCAACATCTAAAACTCAGGATCAATCAAGTTATTTTCTTTTTCAGTGATGGGGAAGGTGCCGATGTAATGGCAGTCTTAGTTTCACCTCAAATGGACCTCAGATATAGAACAGTCGAATACCAAATGCAGTTCCACACAGGCATAGCTGTAAGCGAATTAAACAAGAACGACTATCTAGGATTGTATCTTCAAATGGTGGTGTGACGTGTCACATCCGTAATCAGTTACGAACTCTCTTCAGGATGTTATTGGCATAAACTTGTCTTAAACCTCCAGATTTGTTTTAACAGTACACGGCAACCCAGAGCACATGCCATAGATCACCAAAAGTGACTGACAGAAGATTCAAATCACAAAGTATCTGGGCAGTGCCATGTATCCGTATCAATAGACATGTCCTAGACAAAAGTGCACGTAACTCAGGTGCAGGTAATAGAAAGACATTATTGTAAATTCCAGTAATAGTAGTAGAAAGAGAATTCAAACTATGTAGAAAGAGTTATTCTTAAACGACTATCTATGGGTCAAGATAGGCCTGGAAAAGTCTTGTTTTTAGGCCTTTAAGTCTCTGTTGTCGATACTGCCCACCATCAAACCTCTTAACAGTGTCACCTTCATACAATGGCCAAATCAGCACCAACATGTGCTGGCTGGTGAATAACATTAAGGTCAATAGAAATGTCTTCAACATATTTTTTATTAACTGTAGTATTTAACAGCAATGATCTTGACATCGAGACAGAGTCGTCATATAAAAATACATAATCGCAAGTCAACTGTTGGCCTACGACTGATTCTTTGGAAAAGCTATAAACATGACAGCTCATAAAAGGTTAACCGGGTCATGAGTACACTATAGTCTCTTGGGCTTCTGTATTGTCACAATAATAATACTGTTAATCTTAATAACAGGGCGTTAAACTCGATAAACTCCTAGATATGTTTTAGTCCTGGTAACTTAACATAATTTGCCACCCAGAAGTGATCGGAAGAGCGACTATCGAACTTAATGTGATTCGTAGACACGCTGTCTACGCATATGCATTTATTTTCATATGTGAGAAGCGTCCAAACAAATCAAGTGCTTGTCCGTAGGTAGTTTTTTTTTTTTAACCTCAATACAGATGACAAATACAAGATGAAACATGGATTTACAGCAGTAAACCATGCCTTGCATATCCATGAAATAATACAGGTTGTGTTTTCCGAAACAATGTCAACTACCCCTCACCCCAAACGTTTGGGAAATGGAGAATCTCAATTTTAAATTCATTTCAGTCCCACATCTGTGTCACCAGAAAAGTTGGGGAATTGCGGAGGAGAAACAAGAAGTAAAATA
Organism: Lampris incognitus; assembly: GCF_029633865.1. NCBI lineage: Eukaryota > Metazoa > Chordata > Actinopteri > Lampriformes > Lampridae > Lampris > Lampris incognitus. The sequence goes on from NC_079228.1 coordinate 29,470,791, forward strand.
ATAACAAAATAAAGAATTTACAGGCCAAATACACAGGTATCTAAACATTTTATGAAATTTTAGTTAGACCCTTCCAGTTAACATTTTGAGACTGTTTGTGATGAACAATAAGGCAAAGATGCAGATTGATATGCCCTCGTTGACAGTCATACTGAACATTAACGCAAATGTAAAAATCCAGTCGTGCATTTGAGGCTTGGAAAAAGAATGAAATTTTTAAAAAAGTGTGAGCCCTGTTGAAACCCTGCTAGGCCAAGGTGTTCTGTATAGAATCAGTGACCTGTAACCTTTCAGATTAGGAATGATGACTATCAAAGGCACTCGCTCCAGCAATCCTACTTTAAATTTACAACCTAATCACATGCGGGCCCAGATACTGACCCTGATATTTTGTACCTGTGTAATCCTGCCCAACGATGAAAGGTGTTTTGGGGGGGGTTATTTGACAGCGGCTCAGTTTGCTCTCAGGCTACTGAATAGGCTCAGGCAGGCATCATAGACATCCACAGGTCTTCACCACCATGTTGCGGTGTTTTTTAAGGATGACGTTGTTGTTGTCGTCGTAGAAGAGGACGGAGATGGGACTGAGCTTGGTGGGGGCGCAACACGCCTTGGGAACCTCGTCAGGCTTCAGGAGGTGAACCTGTCCAGATGGAAGACAGAATGTCAACAACGGCTGCTTTTTCCCCACTACGCTTTGGTTATGTGGATTTTATATTTGCAATTATCTTTTATGATTGCAAATGGAATCATTGAAAAAAACAAGATGTTTTAAGAAATTACGCATAGTGACAGAAATTGAAAGTTTGAATTTCTCCATCTGCAAATAATTCCTGACCACCCTTCTTTTTCTCTTGAATGCTTTAATAACAATTATTGTTGGGCCCCATGCACAGAAAGGTGGCTGATTTGCAAGCTAAAATGCACCTGATTCACACTTTTGCAAAATTTTGACCTCAAAGTTTCCAAGGAAAATGATAATAGAACACCAATCAGCCAAAACATTAAAACCACCGACAGGTAAGTGAGTAACAATGATTATCTCGTTACCTGCCAAGGGATGGGATATATTAGTAGTGAACAGTCAGTTCTTTAAGTTAATGTGTTGGAAACAGGAGAAATGGGCCAGCGTAAGGATCTGAGTGACTTTGACAAGGGCCAAATAGTAATGGCTAGACGACTGGGTCAAGAGCATCGCCACAACAGCAGGTCTTATGGGGTGTTGCCAGTATGCAGTGGCCAGTATCTACCAAAAGTGGTCCAAGGAAGGACAACTGGTGACAGGGTCATGAACGACCAAGGCTCATTAATGTGTTTGGGGAGCAAAGGCTAGCCCGTCTGATCTGATCCCACAGAAGAGCTATTCTAGCTCAAATTGCTAAAAAAGTTAATGCTGGCTATGAGAGACAGGTGTCAGGATGCACAGTGCATTGCAACTTGCTGTGTATGGGGCTGCAGACTGCTCAGAGTGCCCATGATGACCTCTGTCCACTGCCTACAATGGACACGTGAGTGTCAGAACTGGATCATAGAGCAATGGAAGAAGGTGGCCTGGTCTGATGAATCACGTTTTCGTTTACATCATGTGGACTACCGGGTGTGCGTGCATCATTTACCTGGGGAAAACATGACATCCAGATGCACTATGGGAAGAAGGCAAGCCGGTAGAGGCAGTGTGATGCTCTGGGCAATGTTCTGCTGGGAAACCTTGGGTCCTGGCATTCATGTGGCTGTTACTTTGACATGTACCGTCCAACCTAGACATTACTGCAGACCAAATACACCCCGTCATGGCAACGATATTCCCTGATGGCAGTGGCCTCTTTCAGCAGAATAGTGCGCCCTGCCACACTGCAAAAATTGTTCAGGAATGTTTTGAGGAACATGACGAAGAGTTCAAGGTGTTGCCTTGACCTCCAAATTCCCCAGATTGCCATCCGATTGAGCTTTTGTGGGATGTGCTGGAAAAACAAGAACAATCCATGGAGCCCCCACCTCATAACTTAGAGGACTTAAAGGATCTGGTGCTAATATTTTGGTGCCAGATACCAGAGGACACCTTCAGAGGTCTTGTGGAGTCCATGCCTCAACGAGTCAAGAGCTGTTGTGGCGGCACGAGGGGGACATACATAATATTAGGCAGGTGGTTTTAATGTTTTGGCTGATCGGTGTATATAGACAATATCCATCCATTTATTATCCAAACCGCTTATCCTGTACTCAGGGTTGCGGGGATGCTGGAGCCTATCCCAGCAGTCATTGGGTGGCAGGCAGGGAGACACCCTGGACAGGCCACCAGGCCATCACGGGTCTATGGACAATATGACAGAATAAAAGCTACTCTAAGCTTTCTTACCACATATTAAGAACTTTTTGCATTACCTGTCCGTGAGTATGTCAGACAAATCTTACCGGTCACCTCATACACAGTAAGGTATGACAGCACAATTGTTTACTAGTGTGCAACTCAATGGAGGGGAGCTCACTCTCTTGGTGCAAGGCTTCCAATGACAATACTTGCTGATTATCGAAACAGAGACGTTAAATCCATTTTATAAAAGTAATTGATTCATTTCCTTTTTTTTTTAATTTTCTTGTCCAATATCCTGAAGCGGGTGGCACAGTGGTTAGCGCGGTCGCCTCACAGCAAGAAGGTCCTGGGTTTGAGCCCCGGGGTCGTCCTCTGTGTGGAGTTTGCATGTTCTCCCCATGTCTGCGTGGGTTTCCTCCGGGGGCTCCGGTTTCCTCCCACAGTCCAAAGACATGTAGGTCAGGTGAATCGGCCGCACTAAATTGTCCCTAGGTGTGAATGTGTTTGTGTGTGTGTGTCGGCCCTGTGTGATGGCCTGGCAGCCTGTCCAGGGTGTCTCCCCGCCTGCCGCCCAATGACTGCTGGGATAGGCTCCAGCATCCCCGCCACCCTGAGAGCAGGATAAGCGGTTCAGATAATGGATGGATGGATATCCTGAAGCTGAATCATCTCCCATTACTAATTCCCCAAACTTCCCTCAGAATAAACTCAGACTATGAAGCAGAACTTTTTTAGGTAACTTTCGGGCCATCGGACATGTAGTTTAGCTGTCGAGGTACTGACCACTTGCTGGATGAGGGCGTGGTTGGTGGCATTCATACAGGAGCCCAGAGGGTAAAGGCATTCTCCGTCACAATAGTAGGCAGAGTAGCCTGTGGGGGCCAACACCCAGTCCTGTGAAGGGGGAAAATGCATAAGAGAAGGTAAACTAAATGGCACAGGGTCTGGTTTGATCTTATGACCTTAAGATCATTGTCTCAAACAAAAGAATTGCTGCTCAGAAATGGAGCGAGACTCATCAAACTACAGCTACGTTAAAGATGACCTTCTGGATTTATGGCCACTAGTAGCGCTACTGAGCAAGGCGGGTCCCCGTACAAAAACGAAAACCACCAACATCCTCCTGTGAGCTTCTTTAAAACACTGAAGCTTTGCAATGTAAACATTATAGCCATCTAAATGTTCAAAAATCAGACTTTCCGATCATGTTTGAAGGAAATAACTTTTCTCAACATATGCAACAGGATGTAACAACATACTCTACATCTGCCCCAAGTGAAATTTCGAATGTACACAAACCCGAATCCGTTTACATGGAAAACGCCGCAGTTCAGCTTTAATTAGAAATTAAGCTAAAAACATTTTTGTGTTTAAATAAAATTGATACTTTGGTTCATATTGATATTTTCACAAGAATTGAAATGTTTGACTACTTGTACAATATATAAAAAAAAGGAAACAACAGAGTAGGAGAGGGGAAGTAGAGAGAGAGAGAGAGAGAGAGAGAGAGAGAGAGAGAGAGAGAGAGAGAGAGAGAGACCTTCCATCCCAGGTCACTGAAGCTGACGTAGAGCTCGTGTTTTTTACATGCCTGACGTCCACTGTTGGCATGACTGTGGTCTGGAAAAAAAAGGAAGAAAAATGAAAATTTATGGACAGGGAAAAATAAATCAAAGTGAGCTTGAATTCTTGGCTGACAAAACAACATTTTTTACAAGATAGATCCTGTATTTTTCCTTGAATGACAAACCTCGGAAAATTATTAACATGTAAATGAGTTTTGGATATGAATAAACTGGATTTTTTGACACTGTCTCACTGCTATTTGGGTCAGTTTACTTTGAATTCTCACAATATAAAAGGAAAAACCTTTCATGTGATGGTTACACTTTACAATAAGGGGACATTAATTAACCAGTAATAAGCTTTAACTAATGTGCCTAGTAATCATTGCTTATTACTGCATTAACTCATGTTAATTAGTGTAAAGTGCTATCAAGATGACGTTTTGAACCCTGAATGAAATTGACACAGTAAGAGTTGAAACTGATTTATCCCCACTTACATTGGCACTCAGTGACAGATGGAGTTCACGGTGAAGCAAAAAAATTTTTAAAAAAAGGCACCAATGTCATTAAGCGTCGATTTAAAGCCTTACCATGAATGCTAGGGACGGGGAGGTCATATTTGGGTTTCCTCTTGCGAGGGTGTGGTTTGACTGCCCGTGGCGGGCGACACGGGGCCTGACTGGCCCTGAAGAAAGTCACCATGAAGGGCTGTTTGGACCGAGGGCCCCGGCGTCCCACCAACCCTATCCAGCCTGCAGACAGGGAGCGGTCTGGAAGAGTGGGTATTACAAGTTCACAAGTGGCAACAAACAGGACGTAGGCACACTAGCACATTGCTGAGCATCAGTTACAGACATCCAGTGGAGTTTACCTTGTAAAGATTGTCTATATTCAAAGCTTGTTAGCAAACGCGCTGCATGTCCTTGAAGTCTACTTTCTTAAAGATGAAATGCCCAATTGCTGTAAAACATTTCCGTAAAGGGTTTCCACGCAACTGTGTTGAAGAGAAACTAAAACCTAGACCATTTTAATGAGTTTGCTGACATCTACAGGTTAAAAACCATGTAAAGGTTAAAAACATGTCTGACATGACTGTTCTTCGTACTCTGTGATGTTAACATAGCAGGATAAACGTAGCTGCAGCGAATAACATTAATAATGGCTCTCTTCAATTTAGGCGTACCAGCACATCTATCAGCAGTAACAGATAGACAGATGGAGCCAAGAATAATGTCAATAGTATCATCATCAGCCGCTTCTCCGGGGGCAGGTCACGGCGGCAGCAAGCTAAGCAGGGCACTCCAGACGTCCCTCTCCCCAGCAACGCCCTCCAGCTCCTCCTGGGGGATCCCAAGGCGTCCCCAGGCCAGATTGGGCATGTAGTCCCTCCAGCGAGTTCTGGGTCTACCTCGGGGTCTCTTTCCAGTTGGCCGTGCCGGGTAAACCTCCAAAGGAAGGCCCCCATCCTAATCAGATGGCCGAACCACCTCAGCTGGCTCCTTTCGATGTGAAGGAGCAGCGGCTCTACTTCAGTTTTATTATCTGCAGCTGTGTCTATGCTAACATCACAGAGTACCAAGACCAGCCTGCCATGTTTTTAACCTTCACATGTTGTTTTTTTTCCTCCCGTTTTCACCCCAGTTATATCTGGCCAATTACCCGACTCTTCCGAGCTGTTCCGGTCGCTGCTCCCCCCCCTCTGCTGATCCAGGAAGGGCTGTAGTCTACCACATATCTCCTCGAATACATGTAGAATCACCAACCGCTTCTTTTTACCAGACAGTGGGGAGTTTCCCCGGGGGGACGTAGCGCGTGGGAGGATCACGCTATTCCCCCCAGTTCCCACTCCCCCCTAAACAGGTGCCCCAACTGACCAAAGTAGGCGCTAATGCAGCAACCAGGACACATACCCACATCCGGCTTCCCTCCCGCAGACACGGCCAATTATGTCTGTAGGGACGCCTGACCAAGCCGGGGGTAACACGGGGATTTGAACCGGTGATCCCCGTGTTGGTAGGCAATGGAATAGACTGCTACGCTACACGGACGCCTCTTCACATGGTTTTCAACTTGCAGATGTCAACCAACTCACTAAAATGGTCAAGGGTTTACTTCCTCTTTAAGCACTTCTAAACAACTCGATTTATTAATATATCCTCAAGGGATTATAATTTCCTTAACACAATTACTTGGAACCCCTTGACATCAAATTTTTAAGTAAATCATATATTTCATTATATTAGTGCAACAATCATGTCGATTGCAAAGATTTGCAAAGCCTTTTCTCTGATAAGCGGCCCACCGTGGGCACCCCCTTGTGGATGAGCCCAGAGAACCCTCCCATTTATCCCATACTTCACTGTACATGAATGACACAAAAGTTCATATTGGTGTTATGAGAATTTAAGCCCACCCTCCTCAGTCTCCACATAAAGGCGTATGCCCAGATTACTGCGCGGGTGAAGAAGCCAGCGGTTTGAGGCGGAGGTGACGTCAAAAGCCAGCCAGCCTTCCTGTCCGGCGGGCACGGACTGCATGTCGAGCAGCACCAGCTCTGGCTCCCTGTGGGAAAACAAACATAACCTGATTGTGTATTTGGTGTACTTGCAGATAATACACATGGTTCACTAGCAATAGCTGACTAAGTTGAAACAGCTGAAAGCCCTATATCAAGGTTTTACAGAAAGGTGTCACCCTGGTATCGTCACCTATTGAAAAAAAAATGATTGGGACCATCTTCACATTTTCCTTCATTTGTTGTGAATTAGTTTACAGCTCTGGGTGGAGCACTCAACAAGAAGGTTATACAAAAAAGGTGTATCTACCACATTTTAATTTTCATTTTCTTTTTGTGTGGTCGGTGGCATCTGCCATGTAGCATAATACAGACAATGCCATTTTTCTCATAAGGTCACTGCAAACACTTAAAGAATATATAGGTCAGTCTAGGTCACAACTGAGTGACTGACAACTTGTTTTATACTTTTTAAAATATGCATGTACAGTAGACCTGCACTTGGTGCTGCATGGAAACCCTGTAGAGGGCATGTAGAGTAAAACAAATACTAAGAAGTGGAGACGCTAAGAAGAGATGAGAGGAGAATAGAAATAGAATGTGGAGGTCTAGAAATGCACCCCTTTTCAATACCAGTATGTTTAATTACTTGTCTTTGCTCATTGCCAGTATGGAGAAAAACTGCCCTGAGTGTTGAGAAATCAGAAGAAAGAAAGAGATGGAATGAACATTTTTCATATGTTGTGGGCTAGTGTTAATTATTTAGCACCTAATAAATAAAGGGGTAACAGCAAACACACAAATGTGAGGTGAAATTCAGAGACAAAACAACAGAGAGGCAACTTCAGAGGAGAGTCAACAAAGGGAAAAACTGCCGACACAAAAGTCATACATTTTCAAATGAGAAAAGTAAACAGAAAATGGGACAATAAAGCCTAACTCAAAAGTACTGAATGACTTTCATATGTAAAGAACTTGACCTCCCACCTTTTAGAAACATGTTTATTTAGTGTTGTAATTGGCTTGCACAGTGTATGCTACTGTATATCCCATCTTCTTATCTATTTTTTTCCATTTTGTCATATTTTTTATTTATTTTCCCTGTCATCTACTGCAGATGTATTTGTATACCTGCTTAATAAGCTTCAAACCGTAGTATAGCACTTGTGTGAGTTTGCTGTTATCTAAAAATGAAAAACCATCTATAAGTGCTGGGCTGATCTTGGGACCAAATGATGTAAGCATAGCAGGCTAAACACAGCTAGAGATAATAAAATTAAATGATGTCGCTGTTTGATCTGGGCGTGTCAATGAGCAAGCACTGAAGAACTACTGACTGTTATCAATGCTGGCTCATTGCCACAATGGAAAATTTTGTGTTCAAGTTGTACCGGTGTCTGTTGTCTCTCTGGATCTCATAGACTGAGATGTGCAGAGTTCGGTTGGCCCTCTGGCCCATGGTCAGCGTCTTATAAATGCGGAACTCGGCGGCCGTCACCGTCTCCCCCTGTGGAAGGGGAGTCAGGTCGAAGCGGAACTCCTTCCAGTAGGGACGAGGCTGCAGGAGGTCACGCTCCTGCTCCACTGGAGGACAGAAAAAGAGACATTTACATTGTGAAAGCCTTTATCCATCCATCTACTTATATTTATCTATCTATTAATCTATCTATCTATATCCATCTTTTGACAGTTAGACACAGACAGACGGACAGATAGCAAGATAGACAGACAGACCCAGTTAAGAGTTGAAAGAATCAAAATCCTTCTCAAAGAGAGAAATTCTTTAGCTTTTAAGCTGTTGAGCTTAACTTGGTGACGGAGGCATCGACAGAACTGACTTGAGCTAATACAGAATTTTCTTGGTTCTGTTTCACCCATCGACAACAATTGTTTGGTATATCATCACTTTGGTAATATTGGGTAATCACAACAACAATTTGAATGAGAGAAAAGGAGTGAGAGGAAAAACCCATACAATTTTCATTAAAAATATAAAAGAGGAGGTTCCTAAGAAAACCAATGTACCATCAACCTTACAAATACATAGCAAATCATCATCATTATCAAAACGCGCGCGCATTCACTGTGGATATATAAAGTTAAAGAAGCGGTTAACAGTTTGAACCCTGACAAGATCAACATAACTTTCTATCACATGGCTCACATGCAGGGAACACTTTTCACCACAAGAGAGCGACATTTACAACTTCGAAATACAACGGACGCTTGTATCTGGAGCCACTTGCCAAGAGATAAATGGGTCAAAGATTTTAGCGTATAACAGTTAGTCTTAGAGTCACAAGAATGAATTGTCCACTGCGCTGTCACATTCACGAAAGATTATTTTGCTCAAACTTAAAATTAAAAGCTTTATCGTCACCAGGTGTGATTCCTTTCTTTGTGGTCTTCAGCTTGCACACACACACACACACACTCACCTTCATTGTGGATATATAAAGTTAAAGAAAATGTCAACCTAGTTTTGAACCCTGACAAGATCAGTATGACTTGTTTGCTAGTAGTTACGCTAATGGTTAATGATAAACGCTAGCCACTGCGAAGAAACACTACACTATACTTGGTGTTCATGTTCAGATACTTCATAAAATGGATGTCTATTGATCTTTTAATGGGATAAGCTATGGTATCATTGGTGAATTAATTGTAAAGCGCTTTGAGTGGCAGTTGCAGCTAGAAAAGCGCTATATAAATGCAACTTGAATGTTTGATTGACTTTCTATCACATGGCTCACATGCGGGGAACACTTTTCACCACAGGAGGGCGACATCCCTCATTTACAACTTGGAAACAACTGACGCTCCTGCCCGGGGCCACTTATAAAGTGATAAATGGGTCAAAGATTTTAGATTTTAACAGTTAGTCCTGGTGTCACAAGAATTAATTGTCTACTGCACTGTCACAATCAAGAAATATTGTTTTTCTTTTTTCAAACTTAAAATCAAAAGCTTTATCCTCACCAGGTGTGATTCCTTTCTTTGTGGTCTTCAGCTTGTGTACACACACACACACACACACACACACACACACACACACACTCACACTCATTGTGGAGTTTTTTTTAAGGATATCCAATGCGAGGGTCTAACGACAGGATGTTGTGTTACTGTAAAGCCCCTTGAGGCAAATTTGCAATTTGTGATATCGGGCTATGAATAAAATTGACTTGACTTAACATAATTTTGAATCCTGACAAGATCGACATGACTTTTTAATCACATAGTTCACATGCAGGGAACACTTTTCACCACAGGAGGGCGACATCCCTCATTTAAAACTTGGAAACACAAGTGATGCTCCTACCCGGAGCCACTTATGAAGTGATAAATGGGTCAAAGATGTTAGATTTTAAGTTAGTCCTGGTGTCACAAGAATGAATTGTCTACTGTGCGGTCACAATCAAGAATTTTTTTTTTCAAACTTAAAATCTTGTACGCACGCGCGCGCGTTGTGGTTGAGTTGGCTCAATGAGGGGAATCTATTAGAGAAGAGAAAATCATCGAGATAATTTGACTCGCAAGAGTTCGTTCATCCCAGAGAGCCTTTCAAACTTTATTCTGCATCAGATTTGGGCTATGTTTAAGTTTGATCTAAAAACAACTTTGATTCACCAGAAATAAATGGATATATGATGTTATGATCAGAAAGTCTGACACTTTATGAGGACTCACAATGACATGGGACCCCAGCTTTGAAAATGAGAAACGCCGGCGTTGCCCTTTGACATTGTTTTAAAGACAAAGGCACTTTATTTTGTCATTGTGTTCTTACAATGAATTTTTCTTTTGCATTCAACCCATCTTACTGTATAGGAGCAGTGGGCGGCTGCAGCACCCGGGGACCAACTCCAGTTCTTCTTTCCATTGCCTTGCTCAGGGGCACAGACAGTAGTATTAACCCCAACATGCATGTCTTTTTGATGGTGGGAGGAAACCCACACAGACACGGGGAGAACATGCAAACTCCCCACAGAAAGGACCTGGGACGGCCGGGGGTTCGAACCCAGGACCTTCTTGCTGTGAGGCAACAGTGCTAACTGCTGGGCCACCGTGCCGCCCAACAGTAGGACGAAGTGGAGAACAGTCTGCATTGCGTTCCAACCCATGAGCACCGAGGACAGATTTGGCGAGCGTAGCATCTATGCTAATTCAGTTAGGCAAGGAGTTGCCCAGCACAACCAGCCTCCTTCTGCTGTCAGCTACTGTGTAGTTTCACTGGGGCAGTGTTTTTTTTAAACGCCTTGCATGAGAGAACTACAACAGCTCAACCAGCTCTCTCTCTCTCTCTCTCTCTCTCTCTCTCTCTCTCTCTCTCTCTCTCTCTCTCTCTCTCTCCAGTAATTAGAGAGACTAAGGGCCCGGGACCGCAGCCGCTGCTCAGAACACACACCACTAATTACAACTCTGGCTCTATTTTTAGATTCCCTCCCTCCACTGCTGTATTTTCAGATAGCTTTGGACCAATGGGTTTTTTCCCCCCTTCTTCCTTCACTGTGTGTCAGTGAGACCTGTAATTCTAACCGGCTGTGTCTTCACACACACACACACACACACACACACACACACACACACACACACACACACACACACACACACACCCCTTATCAGATTCAATATACACTAATGACACATTTGGGAATACGTCTATGGGCTGACAGGGGAAATATATAGTTTGGTAAAGAGAAGTGAAGGCATCTCTTGAGAGCAAGTGTGTGAAGATATCATTTCAAGAAGTGATTGAAAAGATAATATTGATATCGCTAGCAGGCCATCAGTGTCAAAAACCTGATCCCCTTCAGTTTTAGGCTGAAGTCTGAAAAAGTCAGAAGGACCCCCCTCTGGAGAGACCCAAGACTTCATAACCTACATTTAAAACGCAGTTATGATGATCAGATATAGCAATAATATCCCAATTTATCACAGCATTATAACATTATTGTATAGCGTAGTATTAGCATAGTAATAAATTAATTTGGATTTGGAATGTCCACACACTCTCATCTATCTACTCTTAAACTTAACAATAGGAAGCAAGTTATATTGCCCATACAAGTCATATTCCTTGCACATGCAAACTTATTTGATTAAACATAGTTGGAGCGACTCTATATGTTTCAGAAACACTTTGAAACGAAACCTCTCATTTGTTTTGCTAGGAAAAGAAAGGAGGGCCTCTGTGTGACTCCAGGGGAGCAGAAGGAAGGAAGCCATTGAGAAAAGGATGTTTGATTTCTCTTTCGATAGATAAGCATCAGTCACACTGCTGTGGGCCTGCACACTTGATCCCTACAGCGTTTGGGAAAGGCACTTTCAGAAAGTAACCCGTCAAAGTTTACAGAGAACCCACTTGAGTCTGTTATCTACTGAGTGCATCCCTCAGACGATGCAGACCCAGAGATGTAATCTGATTACTTTCATTTCCCCAAAATCCATGTAATGTAATCGTAATTCAACATTAAGTTGGAGCAATAAGCCCAATCTTTAGGCTGTTTTCTGCTCATTAGTTACACCGAGAGATGTAGAATGCTTGTAATTATAATTTAACTTCTGTCAGTCATGTTTCTGAGTAATTTAAACAGTATCTGTAATCTGGTCCCAGAGGGGTCTGACAGCAGTACTGTCTCCTAATGCCAGTCAATGAAAAGGGGGTAAATAATTGAATGATTTTTCATTATATATAAAGATTAGTATATTTCCATGACACGGCGATGTACAGTCGACTGCCCTGCTTACGTGTCCTTGTGCAAAACGCTACACCCTTACCGGGTTCAGAGGTTGCCTGTCTGTCACTGACCTCTGACCTGCCCGGTGAAGCAATGATTGAGAGCGAAAAAAACAGATTCTGCTCGTGGATTAAAAAAGGGAAAACATAAAAGACTCCGCCCTATTTAAAAGATCACGCATGGCCCATTTAGGGCGTGTCCAACTCCATTTTGGCCGCAAAACGGTTGTACCTCATTGCTGCGATTAGCTAATGTAATGTCCATGCTTTGTAACATGTTTTAGTAATGTTTCCGGTGTTAGTTTTAAAGTTTATTCTGGTCACAAGGGGGCGCTCTAGGCTAAAGTGTCGTATATGTGAGACGTTTTTGGTTCACGTTGAGCCCGGAAGTAGCGGAGCGAGCGAGGCGCGTTAGTGTGCCACGGCTAGCAGATACACTAGCTTATGTACCGTTGTCGTTATGCGAATGTTTCACTAAAGCTCCCAAAACGCAGCTTCATGATATTTGAGTTATTTCAAAACTTTACAGCTAATTCTGCCAAATAATATAACCACTTTGACATGTATTTTTTTTTAAACATCGTGATGTACACAATAATAATCTTTCACGTTGTAATGTTTTTAGTTGTAACATTTGGCATGTTTGCGCGCTGATACGTCATTTAAAGAGCAAGGAAATACCGCGCGGCCGCCTCCCGCTGCCTCGCCGTGTCAATGCGCCCGGCCACACATCGTTTTTAAGACCAACACGCCCATGCGCACTCAGATGGGCGCGAGCACGTTTGCTATTTAGACAACGTGGGCGCTGGGCGGGAAAACGACAACCGCGTCGGCCGGAAACTAGCAAAGACGCTTGCGCCGCGCTTTGCGCCGGCCGGATGTAAAATAGAGCCCGACGGTGTCTGTCTCGTGTCTGAATATGCGGGATGAAAACCGGCTCAGACGCGAGGAGAAGATCCGCTATGCTGCGTGTGGCTCCCCTCAGCCCACGTTTACCGCTCCTGGCGTCCATTGTAAGCCCGGCTACGATAAAGCGCTTTAAAAGGGTTCGTTTGTAAGTTATATGGAGATACGCAGAGCCAGAATCTGTTTTATCTGACGAGCAAGGCTTCACAACTGGAAGGAATTTGACCCTGGATGAACTTCACCGTGGAGTTAAAAATCAGTTATTTTAATCTGTAAAATGAATCCATAGAGGTCCGATCGTGTGTAACGGATCAGAGACGCTGCCACTGCCGGGGAGGGGGGTTAGTGGGCATGGCGGTGTCCTGCCAATGTAGTGAATCGGCGTAAACACGGAAAAGTGGAATAATTCGTGTATACGTGAAGCGACCGATATATCGCCGTTAACCCGTGGTGTCATCCAGTTCACCCGCTCACTTCATCTCCGTCTCTCACTTCTCATCTTCTGGCCAAACCACAAAGTCAAAAATTACAACGTTTCTCAAGACTGATTTTTTTTTACCTCTATTTAAAGTTAGGGTTGGGAATTAGGATGCCAGAGAGATGAAGGGCAGAGTTAAGGTTGGAGTTAGGTTTATAATCAACCTCTTGAGTTTAATATATATATTTATGACGTAAAGCCGGAGCGGACATGGGGTTTTTTTTTTTTAAATCGCTTTCTTGCGATCACAAGAACTTTATTCTTTTCTCTGGAGATCGCATAAGTATTTCGTGATCGTGGTAAAACTGGCTCTGGATCAGAGGATGTTTTTTCTGTGCATCCCCCCCCCCAACTCAAATGAGGAACACTTGGTGTTGTAAGACCCTAGTGCAGCGAATCAGGGGGCACATTTTGGAATAGGTCGGCCCCCTGAATTCGCTGCACTATAATCAGCAGTCATACGGTGACTTCCACCTGTGTCAAGTCAAGTCAGTTTTATTTGTATAGCCAAATATTTGAAATCTGTAATTTATGGGGTTCCTTAAACCATTTCTACTGACTTATTTGGTCATCACAACAGTTTGTTTGTGAGATCATGTCAGGATTTTCTTGCGATCATGAGAAAACGGAGTTAAACGCTGGTATCTCTCTTTGTATTTCTATCTATCCATCCATTCATTTATGCTTACAGTTGGCTATTGAAAAACAACCCCCACTCTTTTACATTTCATTCTTCACCAACTTTCAAATTTCGACCATCTGCCCAATCTTGAGACCTCCACCCCGCCTCCACCCACCCGGCTCACCCAGGTTGACGAAGCTCATCACCGTGTCCGCCTCGCTGACCACCGTCCCCAGCGGCGGCGTGTGCGTGCTGAGCGTCGGCAGCGCGGCGTGGCTGACGTGACCGAGCCCGTCGGCCCCGCCGCCGGGTCTCCCCGCCCCGGGTCTCCCCGCTCCGGGGATGCCGTTGCCCTCCTCGTCCCCCTCGGCCGACACGGCGTGGTACAAGTCCAGCATGAACAGCGGCGCCGAGGAGGGGGGCCGCAGCGGCGGGTGGGGCCGCGGCCGTCCCGGCAGGCCCAGGATGGACAGGATCTCCTTCTGCATCTCCTTCTTCTCGCGTCCGCTCAGCCGCCGGAAGCTGGAGTGGACCACCGCCTCTGCCGGCTGGCCGCACAGGGAGGCGGAGAGCAGGAGTAGCAACGGGAGCAGCAGCAGCAGGGTCCCGCCGCGGAGGAGGCCCGGGGGAGACTCGGCGAACTGTCGGCTGCGTTTAGAGCCGTCAAAGCGCCTGCCGTGCTGTTTTTTCTGTGGTCCTCTGCCGTATGGACAGAGACACGAGTTTCTAGAAAGCCCCGAGCGTTCAACCTGACTGGAGACGTCGGAGGCCATGGCCGCGGTCTGGTCTGGTCTTTCCTTGGTAAGCCACAGGTGGAATTATCTCTTAAAATATAATGTCCTCAGTTTCACTTGAACGTAAGCTCGGTGGTGTGAGTGCAGCCTGTCTGTGGTCCAAACTGCCGGTCCGTCTGTGTCCCACGGAGCCTCCACACACACACACACACACGTCTGATTTACGTCTGACGTGTTTAGAGGCGAACTGGCTACGGACGAGGTGTGTTTACCGCCTCAAACTGCCTGTTTATCTCTCCGTCCTTCCTTCCCTCCTTCCTCTCCTCCCGGCCTCTCTCTCTCTCTCTCCTACCTTCTCCAATCTCAGATAAAAACCTCAGCGTCTCTTCAACCCCCCACCCTCTGCTGTCTAGTCACGCAACACAGAGCCCAGAGATAATGAGAGCACAGGCGTAATTACAAGCAAGTGGGGTCTTTTTGACTTTTTTCCCCTCCTCTTTTTGATGTGTTTCCATATAGACAAACAATACGCCCGTGGAAAGCTGCTCCGCTCCCCTTGCTTTGAAGTGGTGAACTCGGAGGAGGCCGAGAAGCGAAGAGCAGGTGCCGCACAGCCACGAGGGAAGTTTGAGAGAAACCGTCGTCTAATTGTGGCCCCCAAAACAGAAGACACACGCACAAGGTGCTCACCCCTGCTTTGTCTCAGCATTCACACACACACCAAGTAGACACCAAAGAAGCCGTCGTAAATCTCCATTGAACCTGGAAGCTTCTGTCCGATTACTCCTGATTTGTTACTCATCCACTGAAGACTGTCGTCCACCCACACGTCTCTCCGGCTCCAGATGGCTTCCTTTAATCCAGTTTGAAGACAGACAGAAAGAACAAACTACTCCAGAATATTGTTCCTGGGTTATAATCCAGGGAAGAGATGTCTCTGTTTGAGTAATTTAATCCATAAACCCGAGTGATGCTTCTCTCGCTCCCTGTGAAAGCACAACGTGAAACCATCAATCTGCAGGCGTGTGTGTGCGTGTGTGTGTGTGTATGTATGTATTACTGCGTGATGGTGTGTACTGTCCGAGTGTGTCGCTCATCTAGAACAAGTTGTGTTTGTGAGAGTTGTCCATCAACAGGAGGGAGTGTCTCAAACAGCCACCTCCTCCATCTCTCTCTCACTCTCTTTGTACACCCCATCACCCCTCCCGACAACCTCCTTGGGAGACCTCATCTCCCTCTCGCTACCTCCCTCCTTTTTTGCCTCCACCCATCTATCTTTTCATCTTTTCGTGACTGCTTCCTTTCATGGCTAACTACCACTGAGTCCCGGTCCGCTTTGCAGGACAGATGCATGAAAGTGCGTAACTTGTTGCCACATGGACAGATAGAACTTGGACTTCAAAGGCAAAGCTGAAGTCAGGTTGCTACAAGTGTAACCGGCGGTTTGACACACGGAGGGAAGTTGTTACATATTAATAACCCCTTTGATGTTCAAACTTCAACATGGAGGGTTCTGAGTGAATGCCTGGCATCACTGCGCCGTCTGCGGGTTACGCTTGGAAAACGAAAAAAAAGAAAAAGTTGCTGTACCCAAAATAAGGAAATTCCACAGCAAGACCGCCCTCAGCGGTCAGGAGAGGAAATGCAGAGGTGAAGCTGTCAGCACCGCCTCTCCTCTGAAGAGGCACTTAGTGTTGTTACACGTCTTCTGCGGGGGAAAGCAGAAAAAAAGTACAAGTATTTCGTTACTGTATTCAAAAGTACATTTATCAAGTATCTGTACTCATGCGAGTATATCAAATTTCAGAGTTTTGACTTTTATTCCATCAAGTTTCAAGGCAAATTCTGTTTTAAAAAGACCCGAATTTGTATCTGTACACATAAATACACACACACACACACACACACACACACACAAGTGAGAGGAACCAATTAAGACAATCAAATGATCGACATAACATAAAATCTTCGATTTTATCATTGTTTTTAAGGACTGCTGGTTTAGGATTGCTCATCCATGATTCATCAGCTGTAAAGTACCCTGACACCACCGCCACCATTTTATTTGCAAGATGTAATCAGTAAACGGCATCGACACTCACCTCCAGAACAGGAGGGGCAGCAGGCACCTTACACCACATCACCAGCTCCGTCAGGTCAGGGAAACCAATACAAGTTTCACTTTTGACTTTTGAGGTACATTTAAAAAGCAAGTACTTACTGTTAGGAGTTATTTCCCAGCAGCAGACCTAATGCAAAACATGCACGCGCGCACACGCAGCATGAGTGAGTGTGCGTGTGTGTTTTCTAGCAAAAGAATGTGGAGGGGAAAGAAGTGACTCAAATATAGCAGGCTAGCTTCAAAGCGGCCTGGTACTTGTGGTGACTGACAGAGGCCCGGCTCACACTGACCAAACCAAACTGACCAGGGTTCATTTTGTGCTGGCCGCGCGGGCGGCTCCCAGATGCCAGGAATTAACGCTTGGGCCATTTTGTTTTTCTTTTCCCTGTATGTCAGGGAGGGAATTTTTGGCTTAAGAGACATAGACGTAGAACGAGAGGGTGAGAGAGAGAGAGAGAGAGAGAGAGAGAGAGAGAGAGAGAGAGAGAGAATGAAGGCGCATAAGGAACAGATGTGAGAAAGGAACAGCGTTGAAGACAAGTACACCATAAAACATTTGAATAAGTGGTTCAGAATAAACAGTTGGGTGTCACTTAAAACCTCGTTAAATACGAGACAGACAGGACTGAATGGACTGTCTTTAAAGAATGGGGTTGTGACGGCAAAAAGACATCCGGGTGGAAATGTCCACCATTTCCCACTCGATGTCTTTGGATAGAAAGGAGAGGAGTGACAAAGATGGACTGCTTGCATGTGTGTGTGTGTGTGTGTGTGTGTGTGTGTGTGTGTGTGTGTGTGTGTGTGTGTGTGTGTGTACATATAAACATTGACATACAGCTGCAGACAGTGGAAAAGAAAAATCAGACATCATCTCCGGTTGAACCACCAAGTAAACAGGACAAAGTTAGGTTGAAACTCTCCCTCCCTTCCCCTCTCTCTCACACACACACACACCCTAACATATACACACACTAACGCACACATACACACCGTGTCTCCCTATACTCGTGGGGACCCCTCATTGACTACATCCATTCCCTAGCCCTTAACCCTGACCTTAACCGTCATAACTAATCATTTGTGCGCATGTGCATGGAATGAAATGACAAATCAATGTTCCTGATTAACTCTTACCTTAACCTAATCCTAATCTTAACCCTAAACTCAAATCCTAGCCCTAAAATAGACCCGTTTTCTCATGGGGATCCACAAAATGTTCCCACAAGGTAGGTGGCTTCAGGTTTTTCTATCCTGATGGGGGCCAAATTTCCCCGATACTTGGCAGGCGCGCGCACACACACACGAGCAAATCACCCCCCTTTTTCCCCCCTCCCGTATTGTATCCGGCCAATTACCCCACTCTTCCGAGCCGTCGCTGCCCCCCCCCCTGCCGATCCGGGGAGGGCTGCAGACTATCACATGCCTCCTCCGATACATGTGGAGTCACCAGCCGCTTCTTTTCACCTGACAATAAGGAGTTTCATCAGGGGGACGTAGCGCGTGGGAGGATCACGCTATTCCCCCCAGTTCCCCCTCCGCCCCGAACAGGCTCGCCGACCGACCAGAGGAGGCGCTAGTGCAGCGACCAGGACACATACCCACATCTGGCTTCCCACCCGCAGACACGGCCAATTGTGTCTGTAGGGACGCCCGACCAAGCCGAAGGTAACATGGGGATTCGAACCGGTGATCTCCGTGTTGGTAGGCAACGGTATAGACCGCTACGCCACCCGGACTCCCCAAAATCATCTCTGATGCACAAACCAGGGCTGGGCTCAAGAACACACACCAAGACACATCTTGCACCTGAAATTCATGCAATAATGCAGAAATTCAAACAAATAATAAAAACAAGTTAAACATCAACAGCCAAAACCCTGAAATCCCAAAGCCCTGGAGGGGGAACCCCCCCCCCCGCCCCAAGGTGCAGAACCACAAAGAGGAGCTGAAAGTGGCCGAATTGTCACGGCTGTTGACAACTATACAAACTACATACTAGGAACAGACCAGCAAGCCACATTCAAAATTCCCCAAATTCACAAACCCGACCAGAAGCTCCTCTCCTCCGTCATTCCCTCCACCCGCCGAGCAGATGATGGGGCAGGGTGTGCCTCTCCATCTCCAGAGACTAAATGTACCCTGGAACCAATTAGCGAGAAATGTCCGGACACCGCCAGCAGTCCGCTGATAGCGGTGTGTGTGAATATTGGCACGAGTGCATACGAGAGAGAGACACACACACACACACACACACTTACACAAAAATCACTGCATGCACGCGCACACACTCGAAAAATACAGGTGCACAAAATCAGCCATGTGTAACCCTGTGTAGACACGCGTATTAAATACTCAGGCTCCTGGGCGCCCGGCTATACGCAGCAACAATCACGTTACGCTGAGTTATTTTCAGCGTAACAAATCATGTGCTCATAGGAAACCAGTCAGTTTTCCACACACTAGGACCACGGAAGACAATTATCAGTCCACGCACACACACACACACACACACACACACACACACACACACACACACACACACACACACACACACACACACACACACACACACACACACACACCCAATAGTAGGTCAAACAAATATCAACGCCGAGATACATTTGTTTTCTGCAAGCATACTTTTAATACAAAAACAGAGCAAAAATTGTTTATAATTTGTTTTTTTTGTTTTGTTTTACTTTTACACAGTTGACTTCTGCTGATGCCGCTCTTGTCTCCCTCCCCTCCATGTATGTCTTTATCAGAGTAGCACAGCATCAAAAGGTAGTGGGCTCATCTCCTGCGTGCCAAAACCCCACCGTCCAAATGACAATAAATTACAAAAAAAAAATCACCAGAAGATCTTTTGCTGTATCAGGATTTCTATAAATGTCATCTCTTACGTTGAGATAATGCACACGGACAAGTCAGGCCCCGTCAGTGACAGGACATTTTGGGAGGGGGGGGGTTAAAAAGGAGACACTAAGGGGCGGGACATGATAGAGGAAGCTCCCTCTCATTGGCCCACTCTGCTAAGGTCCCCTGTCATTCATATTTGTAGTACTTGTCGCTACACGTCAAGGGCAACCCCCTTTGGTCATGATCTGGGAATTGTAGTCCTTAGCACACACACAAAAAAAGAAAAAGGTACAAGGCTGCCATCGGAATCAGTCGGCGCCCTGATGGATAATGTTATGTCACCATGAAGTAGAAACACGCTTATAAACACACAAACGATGTCGACAGAGGATCGGCGTTGACATCTCCTTGGTACAAAAGATCACATTTCCCTAATCTCAACACTAACCGCTCTCCGCTGAAGGTGATATGACGCAGAGCTTAAAAATAAATATAGATTTTTCTCTCAAGCTAGAAAACAAATGCACAGCTGGATCATAAATTAACCAGAGAACAATCAGAGGACAGAGGAAAAAAAACATTCGCAAATTAAATCTTTGCATACAGTGACTCGAGTTAATGACCTCTATAATTATTTTTTTTTGTAACACGTGAAAACGACACACACGTAACAGCGCACTAGTGCCGCGTGCGGGGGCGTCTGTGCTCCTGGCCGGCCGAGTTCGGCGCGAGATCGAGGAGGGGGAGACAGTTGGTGTGAGCTGGCTGTCAAACTCTCAATTCACCAAAAAAAATAAAATAATAATAATAATAATAATAAAGGCAAAGAGTCATTACCACCGGGCTAGGTGACCTTGTTGTGTAGTTATTAATGTGCCGTCAGTGGAAGGTGTCAGCGTGAGAAGTTGTCCCTTCTACTGAGAGTTAAGTGTTTTGTTGACGGACTGTTGAAAGGAGTTGTGACAAATCCCCACCTGCTTTAACACACACGCACACACACGCGCACACACACACACACACACACACACACACACACACACACACACACCCTTCGGTGCAACGTTGGAGCAGGTTCTGCATTGCGGTGCGTACATACACGTGTTTGTGTGTGTGTGTCTGTGTGTGTGTGTCTGTTCTTCTCTGTAGTTGTAGCAACTGCTCATTCCCACCACAACCGTCGCTAGTCCTCCGAGGTTGCGGCCCGTCGGTGTGTTTTGAAGCAGGAAGTGGTCAGGCGTGGCGTGGCGTGGCGTCTGCATGCTCCACTCCCACAGAGACATGCTGAGGTGTCTCTCTCTTTCACCAACCAGCCGATCAAGCCCGGGGAGGAGCAACATGGCCGTCATTGCATATTTCCTTTTTCGTTTCCCTCACTCGGCATTGAACTGTGACCCACACACCGATCTGAACTCACAAAGTGTTTTTTTTCTCGTGTCATCCTGTGAGCTGATGTAGAATTAGTCACCGTGGTGTAACCCACTCCTTAATCACCTGTGTGAAAGTGTGTGAGTGTGTGTGTGTGTGGGTGTGTAGTTTTTATTCAAACACGTGTATTTGTGAGTCAGTGTTGAAACGTTAAGCAGTTGAAAGATTATCTTTCTCTCTGGCTCTTTCTCTGGTAACGACAGAGACGTGTAACAGTAAATAAGGCAGCATCAAGTTAGCTTGGTTGGTTGATTTTCGGTTCTACGCAGCTGGAGTTTCCCATGGGGAAGTTGGTGGGCGGTTGTAGGACCATTCTAGAGAAACCGTAGAATCTCCTAGAAAAGTCAACTCATGAGAGAAAATGGAGGCGTCGGGAAGGCAAACTGGAATTGGTTCTTTAAGAAAAAGGTTTTTTTTTCCGCTCTGTTTGAAAACCCGTCGTGCAGGAGCATGAACCCTGACTTCAGGTTCATGGTCCGGAGCCCTTCTCCTCTTGTGCATGTTGTGAATGAGTGGAAGAAGGGGGGGGGGACAGAGAGAGGGTATTCATCTTTTCTCTACACCTCTACCCCCCCCCCGCCGACCTGAAATAACATTAGTTAAAGTGCACGAGTCCCATGCAAACCCAATGGATGGACGGTGGCACACCCAAGATGGCCACCAGCAATCGCAGCTCCACCCATTGTGAGAATAGTGATGTGAGGCGGGGTTTCAGCTCAGCTCCAGTGGTCATGGGTGGCAACAAAGCCGACTGTCTTCCTCTTCCTCCATTTCTCCTCCTCCATCCGGCTGCTCCTATTTCTTCGCTGAGGCGGGGGTCTTGGGGCTGGGGGCCTTCTTGGAGATGGTGGGGATCTTGGAGGGTTTGGCGCCTCCCCCTGGCCGCCGCGGTGTGTCCGACGTATCCGAGCAGACCGAGCGCGTGTCCTGCAGCTCTGAGGCGTCCGAGGCGTCACTGCCACGTCGACTGCTGGCCCGGCTGCCTGCCCGGCTGCCGGCCCGGCTGGCAGGACCACTAGCGGTGGACCCGGCACGCTTTGGGTCTGGGATGGGAAGAAGAGATGAGATGGTAAGAGGGAGGAGGAGGAGGGAATGGAGGCGGGAAAGTGCATTAGAGCAAAAGGAAAGAAAGTTCAGGGGAGGAAAGGATACAATAACAGAGTTATGAAGCGCATGACATTTTAAGTTTTCATAAGAATCATTCTGGGCCTTTATCAACACTTACAACATGGTCAGGGAGAATACTGGTCTCTGATTGGCTGGAGGGTGTGCGTTAATACACACGTTGTTCAGCTTCACTTTAATCACTGTTCTAAATTCATACGCTGGCCACAAAGTCTCTATGTAACCATAGCAACACGATGAATCAGTAGCTGTAAACATTAAAGACTTTAGCTTACTGGCTAACTTTTCTTTCATAAACCTTCAATTCTGAGTACGAAAGGTAAAAAAAAAGTGAATGCTTTTATTTTAATTCTTTGGTAAATGACCCTGGTAGGAATGGGATAATCCAACACAAGGTGTGCGTTAAGGCCTTTAACACAGTTGGCTTGATGTCGGGTGTTTCTTCGCCTTAGCGGATTATCTCTTAACACTAGATGAGATATTACAGCCCTCCTCATCGCCATGCTGAGGGGCTGGATGGGTAGGGACATTAGTGTACATGATTCACCCATGCTTTAAAATATATACACCAATATAGAATTAAACCAGGTGTGCTTTAGATAGGAGGCATCCATCAAACAGCACAATCTGTACGCCAACTAACACCCGTTACATGCTAAGGGCCATGCTTTGCTTGTCGCTGTTTGGCGAAAACCATGCACCTGCAAAGGAGTTGACTTTATAGGACGTGGAAAAAAATCATTATTTTCACCATTTTATAACCAAACATTACATTTCCACAGTGCAAAACTCTTCATTTGTCTAGGAACTTTGAGGCATTCACAAGTCTTACAGGCACACGTACCTTTGGTTTATATGATGAAAAGAAAATCTGCAGATAAGTTATTAAACACATAACATCTGCCGTGACACACGTCAACTTCAACAAACTAGACTACACCAGTTTAACGGTAGAAGTGCACAATTATGGTTAAATGATAATCCCGATTATTTTACTCAATAGTGCGATAATGATTATTTATCATGATGAGTCATCCATTTTGAATACATATGCATGAATGAGAGGGAGGACAGTGAAATGGTGAGGATGCAACGAGTCGAGGTGACAGTGGACGAGTTTCAATAATTGGAGTCAACTGTTCAAAGTAACAGGGAGTGCAGAAGTGGGGTGAAGAAGAGTGCAGGCAGGGTGGAGTAGGTGGAGAAGAGTGTCAGGAGCGGACAGAAGGATAACAGCAAGAGTTAAAGGGAAGGTTTACAAGATGGTAGTGAGACCAGCTATGGTATATGGTTTGGAGACAGTGGCACTGATGAAAAGACAGGAGGCGGAGCTGGAGGTGGCAGAGTTGACGATGCTAAGATTTTCACTGGGCGTGACGAAGAAGGACAGGATTAGGAATGAGCATATTAGAGGGACAGCTCAGGTTGGACGATTTGGAGACAAAGCAAGAGAGGCAAGATTGAGATGGCTTGGACATGTGTGGAGGAGGGATGCTGGGTATATTGGGAGAAGGATGCTGAATATGGAGCTGCCAGGGAAGAGGAAAAGAGGAAGGCCAAAGAGGAGGTTTATGGATGTGGGGAGAGAGGACATGCAGGTGGCTGGCATGACAGAGGACAACGCAGAGGACAGGAAATGATGGAAACAGATGATCTGCTGTGGCGACCCTAACGGGAGCAGCCGAAAGTACAAGATTCACCCATTTTGTTTAATAATCCATTTATGGATTATTCATCCATACAATTGTTTTACTGAGCATTTTAAATGAACAGAAAACTGCCTTCACATTCATAATGCATTTCATAAACCCATTAATAAATTATCATTCAAATGTACAAATCTTTAAACCGCTACTGAAACTGTGATCAAGATACAATTAGTTGTGCAGCCCTTTTTAATCGTCACACGATTCTTCATAAAATCGATGTAGGATAACTCTCTTTTCCCTTATCCTCTTCCACAGAGGTCAGGACCTATGACAGAATGACACCCCTGGAGTGGGCAGAGGTTGGATGCCTAGCTCAAAGAATCTTCATCAGGGTAGACGCAGCAGGTTTCTGCCTCCTCACCACACCATGCTGCCGCTCTACATTTCTGAGACACTAACAGTCGTCTCTCACCTGTGCGAGATGGTTTGCCGTTTCCGTTTTCTCCCGTCAGCGAGCCTCGGCTGGAGTGGAACGGCGGCCTCTTCAGCTTGGACCCTGACGACGCCCCCTACAGGAAGGTTGCAAAACGACAGGACAAATCAACTGTGGAGTCGAACAAAAGCTGTTGAAGTCGTGATCTCATCTTAAGACATCAATACTATATTACCACTAAAAGATCCTCAGCTGCTCACATTAATGCTAGACAGATGAACAACACACCACATAAACAGCGACACCATACACCACAAAAGCTACCGATACTAAACCTCGTTACTAAATAGATGAACACCACACACACAGACACTGTACTTCTATAATAACTACCCATTACTAACAACACTACTGCATAGTGTAAAAAGGCACAGGGCGAGACTTACTGCAGTGTTTCACACCAAACCAACAGACACTGGCAAGTAAAAAGCTGCAGGGTTGATAACACTGTGCTATGTAATGTTTAAAATAAATGAGGCTGCAGCCTTTTAAACAATACAATTTCGTTAAATCTCAATTAACCTTCGACCTAAACGTAAACCTCTTTTCAGTTTTGGACTTTCACACCAGAAAATATATTCTCTTCAAAAACATCCTTCATGTTTTTTCTGAAGCCGACAAAACATAAAATGAAAGAAAACAACCATGAGTTTCAACATCATCATCATCATCTTCATCTCTCTCTCTGTACATACCAGGGGTTTCACAGAATAGTGGACTATCAAAACCACGAGTCGACACTGTGCATAGCTGCAGACTAATCGTTCATCTGTGGTTTTAGTACTGGGCAGGAATAAAGTAGTGGCAATGCATCCACAGCAGATACGCAGCTGGGGGCGCTGTGGCTCCAACATAGATTTGTCTGATTTGAACAACGATTTTACACATTATGCCATGTTAAATAAGCAGAATTTAAGGTCTTTAGAGAAGGAAAGACTCCCGCTATCCCCGTGTCTCGGTTTAACAAGCAACCGCGTTAACTGGCGACTTTAGTAATGGCAGCTGCTGAGAACACCAATAGAACAGCGCCCTCCTAAAAGCCTTTCAATTTACTTTAATACATTTTAAATATACTCATCTTTGTTTAATATGTACGCTAACCATTTATCTAAGTTAAATTGTGCTCGGCAGGACTCCCCTCTTGTAATGTTTCTTATAATGTGGGAGACAAACAGCAGCTGTATTTTGTACCGTTATCCTCAATCGCAAAGTGGCCCACATTCAATTATTTAACCTGCAGCATTATAATGTTAAATTCCTCATTAGACATTATATCTGTTTTCCTCCACATTAAAAGTATCTTCAAGAAATGTGAACGCTTCTTGTTGGCGACACCGTTTAATTTACATAATGTAGGACAAAAAGGACCAGACGAATACATACTGTATTGAACGTTCAATTTAAGATAATTTAAGGCTTTTCAACAGCTGCTGTAACCACGACAACCACGGACGCACTCGGCTGAAATTCCCCAGTTAAAGCAACATTATGCAACTTTTTTTTTTACCTAAAAATAACAGCTTCAAAATCATTTTAATGGTACACTGACTTTGCCATCCTAGGAAAAAAATATTGCTTGCGGTAGCTCGTACCCGCTCAGCCCAAGTTACATAGTGCAAGAACAGGCGTTTGGGGCACGGAGTGGGAATGAAGGAGACACCATTCTCCCTATCACAAGTCAGTGTACCATCAAAATGATTTTGAAGCTGTTAAGATAAAAAGTTACATAATGTTGCTTTAACACGGTCACTAGTTAAACCGAAACACAAGCAGTCGTGTTGTTACTGCAGTCAAACCCTCCAGCTCAAACAAGCTTGCTGGGGGTTTAGTCCAATCAGATTGTGGCTCATTTGTAACCAGCCTCTCATAGCCAGTCGTGGACTCTGCTATTTTGTGTACCCCAGGTTGGTCCCACCTACATTCTCTCATCTCATCTCATCTCATCTCATCGTCAGCCGCTTCTCCGGGGTCGGGTCGCGGTGGCAGCAAGCTAAGTAGGGCACTTCAGACCTCCCTCTCCCCAGCAATGCCCTCCAGCTCCTCCTGGGGGATCCCAAGATGTTCCCAGGCCAGATTGGACATGTAGTCCCTCCAGTGAGTTCTGGGTCTACCCCGGGGCCTCCTCCCAGTTGGACGTGCCCAGAAAACCTCCAAAGGAAGGTGCTCAGGGGGCATCCTAATCAGATGCTCGAACCACCTCAACTGGCTCCTTTTAATGCAAAGGAGCAGCGGCTCTACTCCGAGCTCCCTCCGGATGTCCAAGCTCCTCACCCTATCTCTAAGGCTGAGCCCAGACACCCTACGGAGGAAACTCATTTCAGCTGCTTGTATCCACGATCTCACCCTTTCGGTCACTACCCAAAGCTCATGCCCATAGGCGAGGGGTGGAACGAAGACTGACTGGTAAATTGAGAGCTTTGCCTTCCAGCTCAGCTTCTTCACCACAACGGTCCAGTACAACGTCCGCATTACTGCCGATGCTGCACCAATCTACTTGTCAATCTTCTGCTCCATCCTACCCTCACTCGTGAACAAGACCCCGAGATACTTGAACTCCTTCACTTGAGGCAACAACTCATCTCCAACCCAGAGGGAGCAATCCACCATTTTCCGGTAGAGAACCATGGCCTCAGACTTGGAGGTGCTGACTCTCATCCCGGTCATTTCACACTCAGCTGCAAACCGCCCCAGTGCATGCTGGAGGTCACGTTCTGATGAAGCCAACAAAACCACATCATCTGCAAAGAGCAGAGATGCAATTCTGAGGTTCCCAAAACGGACACTCACTTTTGGCTGCACCTTGATGAGGAGTGTGTCCACCTACATTAGTTAACCTTTTACTGGATGTATTTGAGACCTTTTGGACGAGAATTGATCGTTGTTATTGGGTGAAAAATTTTGATATATCTCCCGCGATTAATCCACTACTTGACTACTTTTTGGCAATAGTTGAGGACTACTAAAATGGAGCAGTTGTGAATGCCCTAGTACATACATGTGTTGAGATGTTTATCATGTAGTAATAAAACTCCATTAGCAGCCATACATGACATTGTGCGGAAAAGTGTCCACCAGTAAAGACACTGTCGAATAATCTGTGACTACAAACAAACTACAAAATCTGTAAACTACAAACCTTACTTCCTGGTTTGCAGCTACCTTCAATGGGCTAAATTGAAACAGACTACATACGCTGTATAAGAAAATGGGAATAAAAACGCTACATAAAGCCGTTGTATAGTGAATGCTACCAAACACCCCATAAAGACGGCGAGTCAGGAATTGTCTGCCAGTGACATCACTGGTGGAAACAGTTCCGGCACCGTTTCAGACACATAGAAGACTGCTCAGTTTTATGGATGCTAATGGAGTGTTATCCCTACAACATATATTTATAATATTGAGAGAGATAATGTTGAAATCATGATTGTTTCCCCTTAAGACAAAACTTTGTATACCCTCCATGCCCCCAACAACTAACGGCTCCAAATAAGGTCTGCTTGCAATGTTTGGGAGACCAACTTGGAGTGCACGGGTTAGTGCGTTAGCGCGCTCAGTGGGGTTGGGTTGGGGGGGGGGTGCGGGTGGGTGTTGGGTTGAAGGGGATGCGGGGGATGGATGTGGGGTAAGGGTGTGGGCGGTGCATTACCTCGTGCCCAGGGGCGGTGTGGCCATGGCCGTGATCTGGGCAGCAGTGGCACTTGGTTGGCGTTGGAGTTTTACTGTGAGCCAGCCAGGGCTTGGCATAGTCTCGCGAGTGAGTATGGGAAGACTGAAGGGAGGACGGGAGGGGAAGCGAGGCCAGCGGGAAAAGGGGAGAGGAGGCAAGGAATGGAAGTAAGGGGTTGGGAGGAAGATGGTGGGGGCGGGTAGGAAGGAAGGAAGGAGGGAAGGAAGGGCAGCAGGCAGGTAGGAGCGCAGTGTGTGTTTGTGTGACAGTGAAGGTGTGTGTTTTTTTTCCCCCAGTATCCCGCAAACACAGAACCAAATCCAACAGGAAGGGCAATTTTGAAGTCGTGTTAGCAAAAGGTTGCGAGGCAGGGATTAGGCAGGGTGGGAAAGACAAACAGATGAAAGAAAAAAAAAAGAAACAGAACAACAAATAAAAATCTCACATTTAAGGATGTGGTGTAATTTAACATGCAACAACAATGACATGGCAGCAGTCAACCACACAGACACACACAACAACGTCAACTTCATCTCTCTGTCCCTACGTTCACACACACCATTTATACCAGTGTTTTCACACGTGACAAAAAAAAACGACAACCAGACAATACATTTACGTCACTTTACAATAAATATAAAAAACAACAACACATAACACAACTCATCATTGCAGTCCTGGCTGATCCAGGTTGTGTGAACTATAATTAGATGGGGGTGTGACGAGGACGTCACAAAGACACGAGGGCAGCAATACTAATTGCTTTGTTTGTGTTCGCTGATCTGCCACCATCCAGGGTAGCGCGATGACGCTGTCATGTTCACGGGTTTGACTACTGCCCATCACACATGTGAAAAAATGTATGCAAAATGAATGATGTATTTACTTACTGTGCTGGGAATCACCTTGAATAACAGCATCAGTGACAGGTCGTATGTTTTACTGGTGTATAAACACCCTGTCCTAATGCAAAATTGTGTTGTGATGCATGTCTGATGTTTAGTTTTGTCTTTTTCGCTTCTCAAATAAAACTTGAAACAGTACCCTGGACTTTGACAAGGCACTCACCCTCGATGAGGCGGAGGTGGTTGGGGTGGCTGGAGTGGAAGGGAGGGAGGCGCAGCTGTGGGCGCTGTGGGAGGCCGAGGAGGAGGAGCGGGTGGGTGAGGCGTTGCGGGAGCCTGGCTTGGAGCGCCGTCCCCGGGAACGGAAGGCGGCCAGACCCTGAGACGCCCCCTCTGGAAGAATGAACTTTTCCCTCAGCTCCAGGTTGGTACGACCACGAGCTGGGGAGAGCGAGAGAGAGAAGGGAAGAGAGGAAGAGAGAGCGAATGGAGAAGGGAGTGTGAAAGAGAGCGAGACGGAAAGGAAGTATTAGGGACAGAAAGAGACAGACAGGGAGAGAGAGTGAAAGGAGAGGGGGCAACGGAGAGAACAGTGTACGAGAGAGGAGCGAGGGAGTAGAAGAACAGAGAGAGGACAAACGAGTCAGTATATCACAACAGTTCAGTATTTCTCCTGTAGGAGGCGACAGATGCAGCGAGCAGTGTGAGTCAGGGAGTTGGTGCGCCCCGGGATGCTGACGTAAGAGTCCGTGCATGTGCACGAGTGCTCGGGTCAGTGCGGGGTGGGGTGGGGGGGGGCAGTTGAGGGGGTCATAAGTGCACTTTGGTATGGCCACTTTCAAGGGGAAACTCGTGAGTGTGTGTATATGGGTGAGTGAGTGTTTGTGTTGATGATAGTATTAACACACATTTATACAATACGCACCAAAAGTCAAGTTAGTAAGCAAAATGTTTGTACTTATTCTGAAGACACCGTGCCGTCGCTGGAGACACGTCCTGCAGGAGGTCCTGCAGGACCTCCAACAGTCAAAATCTCATTTCATAGATGTTTGTTTGCAGACAACTAAATTTCTGCGATGAAGAGGAGACTAATGGGTAATATTTCAACTACTGGTGCGGGTACCAGGCTGCTACAAGAAGGTCGAGCATGCCTTTAGCGGTGTCCAGTGTCTCCAAAGTAAGCTTTTCATTTCCCTGAGTGAGTGGCACTTTCGTTGCGTATTAGCTTAAAAAAGAACAATTCAAGCTACTTTTAGAAATGTGAAGGACAATGGGAGTCAAAGCAAAGATTCTCCTGTTACAACCCCCCCCCAAATTAACAGGATATCCTTTTTTCCCCCCTCCCAAAATCCTGGTGAGGAGTGTTTCGGCTCTGGTATGTGTGTGTGTGTGTGTGTGTGTGTGTGTGTGTGTGTGTGTGTGTGTGTGTGTGTGTGCATGTACTGTGGGGACATGCCAGGTTGATGTTTAACAAGGGGCAGATTTCAGAGTTTCCCCCTTTGGAATAAACACTGAGCAGCATTCTCCAACAAGGAAGTGCAGCAGCCCCAGCACACAACACTCAAGCCCAGAGAAGCCAGCCGCAAACAGAGAGAGAGAGAGAGAGAGAGAGAGAGAGAGAGAGAGAGAGAGAGAGAGAGAGAGAGAGAGAGAGAGAGAGAGAGAGAGAGAGAGAATCTTACAAAACAGAATGGAAAAGATAAAAAGAACAGGGATGGATGAAGGAATTTGGACAAAAGAGAAAGATAAGACCAAGAAAAAAGGGAATGACGATGAGGTAAAGAGGCACGGATAGAAAAGGATACATAAAGAAAAGCAGGAATACAGGGAGAAATGTTTACCAGGGAGACAAAATTAAAAACTAGGGGAAGAAAAGGGAGAAGCGAGGAGAAGAGGGCGAAGAAGAAGAAGAAGAAGAAGAAGACAACGAAGAGGAAGGAGAAGAAATAGAAAAATGGAGGCAGGCTGCAGCTAGCCGTGGCGGTAGTGCAGCTGTGGCCGTGGTTGGACTCGCCAATCCTAGCCACACCCCCTCATGGTCATTGCCCCTAGCAACGCAACAGCAAGGCCAGTCAATTAAATGGGTGCACCCTGCAATTACATCCCCCACGCCAGCCAGGTGCACCCTGTAATTGGGTCCCCGACCAACCAGCCATCACATTTCAAAATGGAAAAAAAAGGAGCCACATTGGAAGCCAGCGTTATTAGAAACCCAGGCTGGCCATGCCCAGGTCTTAGCGGTCAAATTCTCTTCCTCTCGTCCTTTCTCCTGTCTCTCATGTTTTAGAGAGTAATGTTTCCTCGTAGTGTTCTGACCTTTATCTCTTTCTCTTTGTGAATTCAAACTGGAAATCTAGCCAGTGCTCTCAAAACGAATAAAACCAATGCTTTTTTTTTTCTTTTTCGCATTGGTGATGTTTCGGCTGTACAACTTTTTAGTACATTCACCGTTGGCATTAGGACACACGCAGACACAACTGGATGTATTTTTCCCACTTCGGTCATTCTCATAGTTTGACTTTTTCATTATAATAATAATAATAACAACAGATTACTATTAATTAGTAATAATAGATTTAATTATATACATTAATTAATAACAGATTTATATGGCGCTTTATCTTGATACACAGTTCAATTATTTACACAATTACCCCGAGAGGATAAATGAACATTTTATCATATCTTGTTTTATTCAGCATTAGGGTACACAGAGGCTGCGCTGATACAGTACAACACATGACACGTAGCATCCGTTCTGTATCTGTAAAGCGATGTCCTGCTTTTTTGATTTGCGCCTGTTATTTCTGTTTGTCTTTTTTCCCAGTTGGCTGTGTTTTAATTTGTCTGAATGTACTCCAACTCAAAACCCACCGCTGGATTCTGCTGTACACACAACCTGCTGTCCAGTTTTCCAGTTTTTACGCCCTCTTCAAACCTTTTGCACCTCACTGGCTTTCCCTTCGTGTTTTAGAGGTGAGCAACTTTAACCTCTGTCCTGTTTGTGTAAGCTTAAAAATTAATCCCATGTTAAAAATTTTGGTCGGTCAATTTGTAAATTGAAGAACAACATAACACAGTTAAAAGAAAGAGGAAAAAACAAAACATCAAGACCAGGGCCGGCCAAACCCTGCTGCTGGTATGAGTGAGGAAAGCAGGATGCAGACACCAGCACATAGACAAGACCAACATCGACACCCATACGTATGCCCCAACACACACACACACACACATACACACACACACACACACACACACACACACACACACACACACACACACACACACACACACACACACACACACACACACACACACACACACACACACACACACACACACACACACACACACAAATGCAGAGGACTGCAGTGGTTTAGGACTAGGGATGACAGCCGAATGGATGGATAGATGGCTAGATGAATAAAATGCTGAATAAAGAGTGAGAAAAAGATGTCAAGATGGGGTCAGACAGGGACAGAGGCAGAGAGACAGGAAACGTAGGTACCTCGGCAGCAGAAATACCCAGGAGTGACCGTCACTGAGAGACATAAGAGACAGAGGGAAATAACCGCATGCTCATGGTGGAATGAAAAGAAAGACACACACAAATACACACAAATACACACACGCACGCACACACACACACACAAAGACCATACATGCATATGCCAACACACTCATTTGCCCTGTTAGTACTTCAGAGATATATGATCACATGCACAAATATACACTCACTCACAGGTAAAGTCTGTGAAGTTGAGATTGCCATTAAATCACACCTACAGTTATGCACACATACTCATGCACACGCACAGACACACAGACACAGACACAGACACACACACACACACACACACACACACACACACACACAGACTTGAACAGGGGCCTGGAACCGTTGAATGCTAGTGACTCCTGTAATCTGCATAAAATAGTGAGGACATCAGAGCTAGCATGAGCAGACAGCCAGGGTGGATGGGTGGAGGAACAGCACAGGACCTTAGGGAAACAACGTTAGTCCGGTGGTCGCAGTCAGCAAGGCATGGCAACAAGCCCAGACCAAAGACACCGAACCAAAGAAGAAGAAACAGATCCAAACAAACGAAAAACACAAGAAGTTTGCAAGAACATGACAGAAAACAAGCTAGTAAGAGTGAGTGAGAGAGAAATAAATGAAAAAGAGCGAAAGGAGGAGTGAAAAATATGGAAAGAGAGAGAGAGAAAGAGAGAGAGAGAGAGAGAGAGAGACAGGAGAAATCCAACCTATACGAGATGAGATGGAGCTACTGGAATCGGAGCGGAGGATCTTAAGTCCAGGATGTTGCACTGGGGAAAGAGAAAATGGAGAGAGGGAGAGAGAGGGGAAGAACAGGGGCAAAGGGAAGGAAGAAAACTGAGGATCATGCATCATGCCATACTATTCTTATTGTTCAACTGGAGGAGGATGAAAGTGGGAGAGGAAAGCAAGAGAAAGTGAGAGAAGAGATACAGACTGAAAGAGGAAGAGTGAGACATGGAGACAGAGACCCCATGCATAACGCTATGGGACAAGATCATATGGGACAAGATCACAGTACAAAGTTTGATAAGATAAAAAAGGGACTAAAACTTCCAAAAAATGAACTACGAGAAAGACAAAGATTCTGAGCTTGGAAAAATGGTGAGCTCAACATATGCTGACATGGGAGAGAGAGAGGGTAAAGAGAGAGTGAGTGATGAAGAGAGAGAGAGGGTACTCTGAAGAACATGTCAGACACAGAGTGAAGAGGACGGCACCGTGAGGAAATACTGTGAAGAAAAGGTACAGCGCCCTGGTATCTTCTGGTTTGGCTGTCATTACGACAAGCTTTGGTTTCACCATGACGGCTTTTCTTTTTCCTTTCTCTTTTTTTCCAACAGCTCTCTTGCCCTTTGACCTCTGTGCAGTCTGGTGCCATTGTGCTGTTTGGCGGTGGTTGGTGTATATTTGTACAGGTGCTCTGTGTACACTTGGTGACACTTTTTGGATGAGTGTTTGCTTTTGATTAAGAGTGTGTGTGTGTGTGTGTGTTTTTGTATGTGTATGTAAGAGACAGGAAGGATCAGTTGTGTTGTGTGTGAGTGTATGCATGTAATTGTGCTCACTTTCTGTGCGCTCATCTGTAAGAAATGTGGGCACACCGCTCACCTCTGCATGGGTCATTTTTGACCAGGAACTCGTCCAGAGCCATCCAGCCTCCTCCGACCCGCACCATGACGGTGCTGCGCAGGATCCGGACCAGGCGCAGCTGCTGTGAGTCCCCGAACTGATGGGACGGAGCAAGGGGAGAAGAAAGAGGGAGAGCGAGAGAAAAAGAGATGTGGAAAGATAGAGCGGGGGGAGGGGGTGAATTGAGGAGGGAACGGAGATCGGAGAAAGAGAGAAAGCCAGTGAGTCCACTGCTTGTTGACGTGCTAATCACGCGTTTCACAGCCACCACAACAAACAGTCCATACACTACGCCACAACTGAGCACTGACCGCATCCCCTCCATGCAATTACAGTAACCCATGCACCGAGAGAACAACAGAGAGACATCTTCCAACCCAGCTGACCCGGCAGTCTAAATCTAAGCAATGTACAAGTCACTGACAGCTCTTTATTGAATCTTTGTTGTCTGCATGAAAATTAGGAAAGTGTTTTAAACCACCCAAGCCAAGCAATACCCACACAGAGGAATTCTTTGTATTTTTTAATTTCTCTCCAAGCGCCTTGATTTTCCTCCCATCTCAAGTCAAATGCACTCTAAATCACCTAACCACCAATTTCCACTTCAGCCATGTCACGGACGCCATTTTACTTTGCACAATTTGTCATTCTCAGAACCAAAACAAATCACAGCAAAAAAAACACACAACTGGACAATAAAAACCTGCTCACGAGTCGCAAACTGACAATGGAGTGGTCTATGTTTTGGAGAAGACTGAAAAAAATCATTAACTGTTGATTTTTTCATCAGTATCTTTTTTTTCTCGTCTTTCTCTTAAAGAGTATTACAACAGAAATAAAAGGACTCCATTGGCGGACAACCAGGAAGCAGATTTCAGATGCCCGGTCACAGAGGCGGCAGTCACTTTACCTGATTCCCAAGGAAGAACTACATTAAATCCAGCAGACGAGGAGGAGATAGACACAAGGAAAAAGAAACAGGAAAAGAGTGAAATAACATGTACCGACAATGATGACACTTGAACTTTTTTGCACTGTATGTGCTTATGTCATTCATGTATTCATGTACAGTAACCTCTACTGCTTCTCATACACAGTGGGAATTTCATCGTGATAGTCCCTCTACTTGTACTCCAGCTCAGGTTAAGTGGTTTTAAGATGCAGTGAACGGTGTGAAAGCTGCTGGTGACGGGGATGGTGGTGGAGACGCTTTATGCAGATGGTGCCAGAAAGTGATGTGACTTGGTTACGCGTGACAGAAGTGAGGCAAGTAGGAGGAAAGACGGACAGAAGATGGGCGAGTAGACACAGACAGACGGACGGAGAGAAAAAAAGGACCAAGAACAAGTTTCTGTGTGCTATTAGTATCTCCAGCGCCCTCCAGTGGTCAGAGGGTAGACATCATTAACACGGGGATAGTGATGGTGTGAACACAAGACAGCGTTTGGTGGTGGTGATGGCTGATCCGTGATAAGCTGCTGAAAACGGTTAATGGTTTATGGTTGCACAAAGACGTAGTATAAATACACACATAGCGCTGGGGCAATGCAGGGGGGAAAAAACCATGAATGTGGAAAGTTCCAACTGCTATGTATTGCTATGCAGACTAATAAAAAGACTCATGTCTGAGATCAAAAATCTATTAAAGGTATGAGCTATATAAACTGTATATACTAAACATACTTGTTTATCTTCCCTATAGATATTAGTATGCATGGTCTACATGGTCTTTCTTCCATAAACACATCATAAAATGTGTTCAAATCTGATTGGGTCTTGAGCCCCCGTTTTCTCGCCAATTATACTTGGCCAATTACCCCACTCATCCGAGCTGTCCCGGTCACTGCCCCCCCCCCCCGATCCAGGGAGGGCTGCAGACTACCACATGCCTCCTCCGATACATGTGGAGTCACCAGCCACTTCTTTTCACCTGACAGTGAGGAGTTTCACCAGGGGGATGTAGTGCGTGGGAGGATCATGTTATTCCCCCCAGTCCCCCCTCCTCCCTGAACAAGCGCTCCGACTGACCAGAAGAGGCACTAGCGCAGTGACCAGGACCAATACCCACATCCGGCTTCCCACCCGTAAACACGGCCAATTGTGTCTGTAGGGACGCCAAACCAAGCCGGAGGTAACACGGGGATACGAACCGACGATCCCTGTGCTGGTAGGCAACGGAATAGACTGCTATGCCCTGATGATGCTTATTTCTACTGTTTTCTTTTTCTTTGTTCCTCTCTCTCGTGGCATTAAAGTCTGTGTCTATTCTGGCTACAAGGCTGCTGTAAACTTGCCAAAACATTGGCGTGAGCTGATAACTTTTGAAACCAACAAGCAACCTGACAGCAGCGTCGGCAAGTTAGCTACAGGCACACCCAGCTAAGTCTGTGTATCAGTGATTTTACATTGCCACGATAACGTTAATACTGTGGGATAAGTAGTGTGAACAGCTGACAGCCCACCGTTTCAAGGTGACGTTACAAAACATGTTACAAACACGTAATGTGAAGGTTATGACATCATGTAAATGTTATTTGACGGATACTGGGGACATTCCAACACGTATGAACACACCATGGGCACATGGGTGGTTAGAGAGATGGCCACACACATGAAGTATGACATGAAGTCATGTTGAGAAAGGTCAAAGGTTAATTTCTGCTCAGTGGGTGAGTTAACACAGCTTGCCCTGGCTAACATATGCAAACCTGTTTACAACCAGACCTGCGTCCAATTCCATGTAAAATAACCCACAGTGTTTCTTTAAGGCATATTGTGTACCAGACAGGTGAGTTTTTGTTTTGTTTTTTGGCAACAGGAAAAACCACAATGTTTAAGGAGAGTTGTCAATCTTAGAAAACAATACAATGACAACGTAGCTGACAGTAATAAATTTACTTTCACACTATTTACTGAAACCCTTAAAACTTTGAGATGTGAATTGTACTGTTCTAACTCCACCCATCTGGCACTTCAAGGTGATAAAAACAATAAGCAAATAGAGATACATTTATTTGCAAACACTCATTTGACCCAGATATGCTACAGATAATTAACAATTAGAAGAACATTAACTGACTTATTTCTCTTCAGTATACTTAAACACATGATAAAACACTTTACACACTTCCTAAACATTTAACTGTTGTAAAAATCAGATTCACAATGAAACTTAAAATCCAACCCAAAGACTGGGCTGAACTTACCCGGTATTTGTTCTCCCCTATCTGCTCCACCTGGAACCTCTTTGCACATTTACACTGGGCCACCTGTCTGGTCACCTGTTCAGCATGAAAACACGGCAAGTCAAGAAAAAAAAAAAAAAACCCCAAAAAAACAAACAAATATATATATAACGAATTACATTTATATATCACTTCACATTGAGGGGGGGGGGGGACTCACTTCAACCACCAATGTGTAACACCCACCTGGGTGATGCATATCTATCTATTACATATATACGCTGCAGCCTATCCCAGCAGTCATTGGGCGGCAGGTGGGGACACACCCTGGACAGGCTGCCAGGCCATCACAGTGCCATATTTATATATAAACTTAGCAAAAAAAGTAAGGAAATTTGTGTTTGGTAGATTATTTCTTTTCTTGGCAATAAATCTTATATCAGGCACCTGACTGTCAGCACCTGGGGTACCAGAAGCTCAAAACAAGAGTGAATAGCAACAGCAAAATAAGCTGTTTGGCATTGGCAGAGAAGATTTGGCAAAATTTTCATGGGCGCAACCCAAATACTCTGCTCTGCTGCTCGTCCTACAAATGCATGTTCCTTACAAATGTGGCACCATTTAAAAGGGAAATAAACAGGCTTTCTAACGGTATAAGATTTATTGCCAAGAAGCATTGTTACAACAAAGAAATAATTTACCAAACACAAATTTCCTTACTTTTTGTGCCAAGTATATATATATATATACATATATATATACATACACACATACGTACACACACACTATATAGATACATATATAGATGCATATATACACACACACACACACACACACATATATATATATATATATATACATATATACACATATATATACATATACATATACATACACACACACACACACACACACACTTTTGTTAGTGTCTGAGGGTAAATGATTGTTTGTAAATTATTCAAAGAGTTCTTCTACTGTTTGCCCAATAACTAATGTGAATTAGCTTATTGTTAGCTATAGCCCTAACAAGCATTCTGGCAAAAAGGTGGAGCATAGCATACACAGCAGCATTGTCTTGGTCTTATTTTGTTAAGTGTTATATACTTAAATCTCTTATACAACTATGAAATTCTATCAAGTACAATTCCCTCTACATATATGATCTGGTGTGAGTGTGTGTTTGTTTTTCTATCCATTCTACATCATCAACTCACCTCGTCCTCTATTTTATCAGCATCTGTTGTGGGTCTGTAGGCGTCTTTGTTAGGGTGCAGAGCAGCAACAAACTCATAGTAGTCAATGTAACCATCTCCATCCCTGTCAAAGATGTCTGCCACTGCTGTCATCTCCAGCTTACTGGTGGGAAACTCTGCAGAGAGGGGATAACACTCATAAAAAAATGGCAAACTTCATACCTCCTGATGGATGATGCCTCGCGAGCCAACCACACTGAACTTTCATGAGATGTGACCTCCCTCTAACTGAGAATGATTTCAATAAGTAGTGCCTGTCCAAAAAAGTGCACAGCTCAATCACAGCTTTAGAAACCACTGCCTCTTCAGAAATCTCTACACTAACTTATTAGCGCCTTGAGCAAAGTATACAGTAGAAACTGACATCTTCCAAACTTTCTAAGGAGCTAACCAACGAGTCCCTCATTATGACGTACTTGAGGCCAGGATGCCATCGATGAACTCCTGTCGCGTTATCTTCCCATCTTGGTCTTTGTCGATGCGTCTGAAGAAGTCCATGACGCGAGACTTCTTGTGGTTCATCCAGCGCATGTACTTCTTCCTCCACACGTCAAAGTCAAAGTTGGCAAACTCTTTCAGCTGAAAATCAACAGACAGCCAGCATTTAGACAAGTGTGTACCACTGCTCATCTTAGATTCACTTTTTTGTTTTTGTAATATTTCCCTTTTTCTCCCCAATTGTACCTGGCCAATTGCCCCGCTCTCTGAGCCGTCCCAGTCGCTGCTTCACCCCCCTCTGCCGATCCAGGGAGGGCTGCAGACTACCACATGCCTCCTCCGATACATGTGGAGTCACCAGCCGCTTCTTTTCACCTGACAGTGAGGAGTTTCACCAGGGGGACGTAGGACATGGGAGGATCACACTATTCCCCCAGTTCCCCCTCCCCCCTGAACAGGCGCCCCGATCAACCAGAGGAGGCGCTAGTGCAGCAACCAGGACACATACCCACATTCAGCTTCCCACCCACAGACACGGCCAACTGCGTCTGTAGAGACGCCCGACCAAGCTGGAGGTAACACGGGGATTCGAACAAGCGATCCCCGTATGTTTATTTTAACATATGTAAAGCATCTTCGAGTATTTTGAAAAGCAATGTATAAATAAAATGTATTATTATTATCTATATAATCTGATAAAGCATATCAAATTGAATTAAACTTAAAGACAGGGAGAGACTAAAGTCAAGCAGAGTCAAGTGAAGCTAAGATATCGTTCAGGATATCTATTTAGAGAACAAAAGACAGCATATTAACTGAGATGTATGTCCCAGTGCAGCTTGTCTATATTTGGATGTAGATATTCACGTAGATCTTCCATTTCCCAATAAACTCCATCTGAGATAATCATAATTCTATCTCTATTTTTACCCCATTTACAACTATTTACTGGGATTAAGAATACCTCCTCAAGCCTATCCAGGGCGTCGTTGAGCTTGCGCTGGCGGTCAAGGGCCAACAACCAAACTTGCTGCCATTTGGCGCAAAGTTGGTTGAGCCGTGGGTTACCCCCGGCAACCTGCATGGCTGCCTGTTGATGCTGTTGATGTTGCTGGTGTTTACCTGTCGAGGGAGCATTACTTGATGTTAATTACTGTCGACTTAAGTTACTCAGTGTCTTCTTCCTATGGCACATTTAGTATCACCTGTGGCGCTTGACATGGATTAGTTTTGTAAATTGAATATTCCATATAATCAGCTTCAATCGTACAAATATATTTGCAATATCCTAGGACAACAGGGGAATTAACAACATTTCTGCCCTGAATGTAACGTCACTTACGAGCGCCTCTCCTCTCAGCTAGGCTACTGGGAGGCTCTGCTGGTTTCCTCTTGTAGCTTTTAGTCACCTTGTCCACATCAGGCTGCTTCCTGGTCATCTCCTCCATAAACATCTAAGAATACACAGAGTAAGAAAACTGGAAAATGCAATTCATAGAGCATGACAAGACCACTGAGAAGAAGGAATTTGATTCCTAATGGGGCCACTGTTGTTATTCATGAGGTGTTTATGATTTAATCATTCTTAAAATTACATATATAATGTGGACAATTAAGGGTTATCAAAACAGTTTTCGACTGAGTGAAAAACAGATGAAAATCCGCAAGTTTAGAGCATTCTACTGAGTCAACCAATGACAAACTATATGCTGAGTTAATTAACCAATGAGAAACCAACCTGGTGTTCTGTGATGAGTGTTTTGAGTTGAGGGATGTCCTGTGGGAGGGGCTCTGTATCTCTCTGGACCAATGTGGTCTCAGCCCAATTTAACCATGACAACAGCTCCTCCAATAGGTTGGCGTTATTGAGCAACTCAGTCAGAGCAGTCTCCAGACGTTGCTCATGCTGTTTGGCCCATGTCAGCACCTGTAGAAAGCAATGTTACAGATTAATTTCAGATTTTTTTTTCCTTCATAATTTGGGCTCTCATCAGAAAATGCAACTTGATTGATTGATTGATTGATTGATTGGATTGATTTGCCCAGTTAAATTAGTCAAAATGTTATTCTTCAACCTACTAGTAAATGCAGAGTAAAAATCAAACTCAACACCGACTGAAATGCCCTCCTCACTTGACTATCCTTAACTTCCCCTCCCACTGGTCTCTCTTTTCCCATGATCTTCCTTTCTCTATCTCATCACCTCCTAGATGTCTCTCCTTATCTACAGTGAACCATATTGACAGCAGTAATACAGAGCATTTACCAACCCTCCCTCCAAAGTTCTCTCCATTTCCCCCTGTTAAATCAGGACCTCTTGTGACCTGCAACCCATAATGCATTTCAGTTGGTCCAGTAAGGTCTGGTAATGTCCAGTCATGCCAAGTTCAGGCAAGTGGAACACCTTATG
This sequence comes from Lampris incognitus, assembly GCF_029633865.1. NCBI lineage: Eukaryota > Metazoa > Chordata > Actinopteri > Lampriformes > Lampridae > Lampris > Lampris incognitus. The sequence continues at coordinate 29,512,330 of NC_079228.1, forward strand.
CTAAGGTTAATGACTGACCTCAGACACTCAGCAACTCTTAGCCTAACGGTACTGGGGCAGCCAGTGTGATGAATTAAATCTGAACAATGGGGTTCATAAAGCAGTCATTCCCAGAGACTGGGTCATCACCCAAAGGCGGGTCACAGGAGATTTTATTTGGGTCACCAAATAACATCTAAAATCTCCTGCAACGGGTCGCCAAATACATTTGCAGAATCTCTTCTCAAGTCTTCAGATTTAGATATGCAGTACACCTTTGAGCCACATGAGAGAACTCGTTGGTATTTCTACCACATTCACGGTTTCCACCAGAAACAGACTGAACCCTACACCCGATATGCGCATTGCGCTCTCTCCTCTCATACACTGGACTGGAATGCAATACTAAAAAGCAAGCAGGCCTGCCTATCACATTAGCAAGGTGTAAATAAAGTTAGTATGCACAACTGGATATTTGGAGTAGGGCTAAAAAGATAGAAAGATAAAATTCAGCACAAGTAAATAGCACATAATGAGCCTAATGAGATTTGATGTGGAACAGACCTGATGTGGTTACCGAATTGATTGACTGTTTGATAACAATAGCTGCACTTAAACACAAGCCTTCTTGTTCTGATCAGCATTTCAGAAAACATCCAACAAGAAGCACGTTTTTGATAGTACTGAATATTGGTATTGTTCTGATAACTGTACTTGAATCTAATATGAAAGGCTAGCATACATCGTTTGTTTTACTGATGAGAGGAAAAAAATTAGAGCCTGTTAACTCCGCCTAAATGCATTTATTTGGTCTCATTTATAAAGTATTCAACATGTGTATATGTTTTCAGTAACACGTGCATAAAACGAAGTTGCGATTTTCCAAATGTATATCTCTTCGAAATAGCTGGTTTACCTATTCAAGAGAATTTAAGGTGATGCAGAAATGGTAGTAAAAACGGTCAGGAACTTTCATTTTATGCACAAATTTGCTCTTCTATTTATAGACAAGGTCTACTGTGAACTGGGTCGCAACGGTTTGTCATTTTTAAAAAGTGGGTCCCCAGGAAAAAAGTTAAGGAAACCGTTTCATAAAGGATATGCACCCTCTTCCTGATCTCCCTCCTTCGACTCACCTCCTCAAAGCGTGCCCGGATGATGGTGATCCAGTGTTTGATGGTGGTGATGCAGTCGGGGTGACACATGGTCAGGATGGCCTCCCCCATGCCGGCAGCTTTGTTGACGTCGGTTCTCTTCTCCTCCACCGTGCCCATGAAGTCACGGTGCGTGTGCAGCAGTGTCTGCAGAGTCTCCGCCTCCTCGGGGAGGACACCACGGAAACGCAGGGTCTGCTCTGCCTCCGACAGCCACTCCAGGAGCATCTGCACCGCCGTGCGAAACTCCTCCGCCTGAAGGTGGGAGAGAGCAGAGGAGAGATCTGTTAAACAGGGTCCATTTAGCTCAACGGGCAGTGAATCAGAGTACTGCATAAACATCACCTGGGTTATGGCGCATCTCAATAGGCACCGGGGCCACCCATTTGAAAAAAAATTACATATACCTTGGGGTTCATCTGAAGTTTAAGGATCTGAGAAAGCATTTAAAACTCACTGATAGGTGACGTGGTTTAAATCAGAAGTAAAGAAAAACACATCTGTCATTTTTCCTTGGTTGTTCTGGGTGGCAAAGTGTTTTGAAATCAGTTTGAATTTAATGTTCAGACCTTTGACTTTTAAAGAGAGAGGATTAATAATTGGTTTCAATTCAGTGCTTCTACTCCATACAATTACATCTTTTTTACACTTTTTTTTACCTAATCAAAATTTCCTCTTTCGCTTTCTCTTGAGAGTCACTGACTTGAAGATTAAAATCAGCCCCATATCTTAACTTGAAGGAGGAGGAAATCCCCAGTGCTTCTCGTCTCACCTGTTTGAGGGCCTGCTGGAGACGGGTCTGCTTGGTGACAGACAGGGCGCACACCGTGTCCCAGCGGTTGCTGAGCTCCTGCAGTTGAACTTTGACCCATGCTGTGTCATCCCGGCCAGTCTCCATCAGGTCCCGGGCCGAGCGCTTCAGAGCCTGGACGCTGCTCGTCCTCTTGCCCAGCTCCTTCTGGAAGGCCTGGGGACACACACATGGGTGTGATGTTGTAAAGACTTCAGCAAGGTTCGCATACCCATACGATGCAGTATGCATCTTTAAAGTGGGGCGCCATATTTGAGTCAGTGTTAGTGCAATATGATACTCACTGTAAACACTTTTAATGTAGCTTTTAGACACAGTCTATGGTTATGCTTACATATCTTGTGTGTATCTGTTAAGTTGTTCAGCATTAGCCAAAAACCTCCAGCATTGAAATGTAAAACAGTGCATGGATTTCCAGACCAAGTCCTAACCTGACTGAAGTTTAATCTCACCCTGGAAACCAAGTTTACCCAAAGTACGACTACTTGTGTGACAGAAAAAGATATCAGAAAAAGACCTGCAACTTTTTGGTTCATCAATTCATGGGGTTGTTGACTTTACAGTACATTAGTGACTTTACAAACATGCTTAACATGTGACTACACCTCAGTTTAGCAAACCGTAAGCACCCAGGTTGTAAATAACATGAATATATCTAGCATTCAAACTGCAGGATGGCATTAAAACACTGTTACTCTATGAAACATTCAGAAAGCTACTGAACAAATGAACCCACTGCAGTTCGGCAGGGCGTGCTGAGTTTTTTGTAAACTGCGGTGTCCCAAGTTGTATTAACATTACTGTTTGCTATTAACAAATGCATATTACAAATGCAAAACGTTTTTCTTTTTGTGTCCCTAATTGTACCTGGCCAATTACCCCGCTCTTCCGGGCTGCTGATCCGGGGAAGGCTACAAACTACCACATGCCTCCACCGATACATGTGGAGTCGCCAGCCGCTTCTTTTCACCTGATAGTGAGGAGTTTCACCAGGGGGATGTAGCGCGTGGAAGGATCACGCCATTCCCCCCAGTTCCCCCTCCCCCCCGAACAGGCACCCCAACAGACCAGAGGAGGCGCTAGTGCAGTGACCAGGACACACCCACATCTGGCTTCCCACCTGCAGACACGGCCAATTGTGTCCGCAGGGACGCCCGACCAAGCTGGAGGCAACACGGGGATTCAAACCGGTAATCCCCGCGCTGGCAGGTAACGGAATAGACCACCATGCCATCTGGATGCCCGATAGCATAAAATTTTAATGTTTTATTAGGAACACAGCGAGTCTATAAAGTGGTTTCACACAAACGTGTGGAATATTTCGATGGCTTGGCATTTTAGCGCTGCATCAATTACCTTGTGTGAGTCCATGAGGTTGGAGACGAGATCCAGGTCTCCATGGACGGGCTGGTCCTCTGCCAGCTGGGGTTCGACCCGGTACAGCCAGTCCACCAGGACCTGGAGGGCCTCGGCAAACTGACCGGAGAACAGCAGGGCCTCCTCGAGTTTATGTTGTCTGGAGATGGGGTGCATATCAAGTTAGCAAGATTATCTCACCGTCTCTCATATCACCTCATATCACAGTTCTGATTATCAGTATCATATACTTTAGGTTATAACACTGTAAAGTACGTAACTTGTTTAATTGTGTTTACATTTACAATATTACAAGATTATCAAGGTTATCTTTTCTCATCATATATCATTCACACCATATCTGTAACATCCAGCTAATGTTTTCTGAACATTTTAAGGCAATCCAGCAAATACAGTTTACCTACAAGGATTATGTTTATCCTATTTTAGAGTCAAAGTAAAGCCAAACTGAAAGCATTGATCACATTCTGTCTTCCACCTTCATCGCCATCTCCCCTCACCTCTCAACACTCTTGCCACAGACGGTGTCCCATTTGTCCCTGACCTCCCCCAGGAGGTGGTCCAGTTTTTGGGTGTCTGCGGGAAGCTGGGCCTTGTCCCTCATGGCTCGGCCAGACCTCACCGTGGTGTCATAAACCGGCTGCTTGGAGCCCAACGCCTTCTGAAACTCCTGGATGGGGGGAGAGGGAACCAGGACGATAAAAGAAGAAAACATAGGATGAGTTAGTATTTATTTTTCTATTAGCAAAACTCAGAGATACAAATCAGTCCCCATTTCCTAAACGTCCTTGTAGATGTTGATGTTCTTACTCACACAGACTTAGATTTTTAGCATCTCCCTCCTAGAGTTTTTAGTTATTAGAGTGCGAGTGTCTGTAATAGAACTCAATTTCCCCTCAGGGATAAATAAAGTATTCTGATTCTAAAGTTTGTTTTTCTACCGTCATCATGTCTTCTTGAGTTCTTTATGTTGAGTATTACACAGTCAATTCTCTTATAGCGGCACACAAAAAAATGTATCCTAAAAGAGAAATTAAATATTACAAACACTGTTGTTTGATAATACCATATCTCCATCTCATGAGGCAAGTTACACAAGCACAGCTCCACGCGTTTTCATGCTGCAATGGATGTTTTCATGTCGTTCTTTTGAAATGTAAAAATATTCACGAGTGCAAAAAGGACCTGCACCATGGTAAGGTTTACATGCAGTGGTTTACTCAAATACTTGCCTACTTAAAATCTCACAGGCTTGTATAAATCACAGTTTCATAACTTGAATAACCAGCTTAGCGTACCTTGTGCTTGGCCAGTTGTACTTTGATTTTATCGGGTTCATTGGAGATCTCCAGCTCAGAGTCCAGTCTGTTCTCAGCCTCCTCCAGCCAGTCTGTCAGCTTCCTCCACGCCTCATGGAACTACAGAAGGGGGGGGGGGGGTGAGTGGTGGTTGGGTTTGATACTTCTACAGTGGGATATTTCTAATTCTGATTTATCAGTGAAAAAGCTAACATGCTTTCAGTATGGCGCTTGTCACAGACAAGTAAGCCATTTTTGGTTATGTGTTAAAATGCTTGTGATGTTTAGCTGATTTTACTGTAGGTACACGTACAACAAGTAACCAACAGCAGAGAGTGCCAAGACGAAAGCTGCGGCCACCTTACAAATCTGGATTTTGCAATCGTTCTCAAGTATTTGCCAGTTAATTCACAGTGGGAATATGTTTTAAGTGTATAAGAGCACAAACGCAGGTTGGTGCACATAGGTACAACCTGACACAGTCTCCATTACCTGTTTGGCCCGTTTGCGGGCCTCGTCAAGGTGTCTTCCACGGTCAAGAGACCTCTGGACCAGCTTGTCCCAGCGGGCCTGAACGCTGAGGAGCAGGTTCTTGATCAGAACCACATCTTGCTTGAGGCTGGCAAAGCGGAGCTGAGACCCAGCCTTTTCCAGAGCCAACACCTGCTCCCTGTGGGTGTTAACCTCATTCACAAACACCTGGGAGGGCAAGGGGAGGAGAGAGAGAGTAGTAGTTAGGGTAACATTAATAGAAATAAAAGAAGAGAGGAGAGGAGAGGAGAGGAGAGGAGAGGAGAGGAGAGAGGAGAGAAGAAAGTGTGCTGCTGGCCCTATTCTGTGCCTTACAGTATGCTTGGTTGTGTCATCACAGCTAAGCATAATGGTAAAGAACACTCACAGGCACCATATTGGTGTTTCGCATGTTTTAGCTCATCATTTACAAGAAATGGTGTGTACTTTAAAATCACTCGACACCATTTTCCAAAGCACACCATAGTTTTGAATGTGTTTTCCCTTCCTTCCAGGCAGCCATTGGTTTCTATTCATTTCAGTACATTATGAAAATCAACTTGCAGACTTGAAACTCGCTCGACTTAGGTAATCCATCATAGTGAGCATTCTGTTGCTACCACTGGTCAAAATTACATCTTTTTTTTTTTTACCAAGTTGTATTATCATTGCAGAACAATACATTTGAAAACGCTGATTGTTTTGAATCGATATCTGTTGTATCACAACACATTTGAAGAAACCTGCCCAAAAAAATCTTTTTCTGTGCCAGAAAACAGCCCCTGTAAAAAGACTGTTTGATAAACAAAATTCAAATGTCCACTTCTTCATGGCAATATAGGTGCTGGCCAAGAGAGCAGAGAATTTTTTTTTTTGGCGGGGGGGAGGATTTTCCCCCTTTTCTCTCTGCAAGCCAGAAGTTACACGGGGATTCGAGCCAGTGATCCCCGTGTTGGTAGGCAACAGACTAGACCGCCACGCCACCCGGACGCCCCCAAAAGCCAAGCATTTTAAGGTGGTATTCTTACCTCAATGTTTGAAGAAAATTGTGCAATCAGATTCAAAAACCTAAAAAGAAAAAACTAAGCCATGCTTTGGAAAATGGTCAGAAGTAACGCAGAATAGACACAAATAGTAAATAGGCTAACGCATACAAAAACTGCAGTATGGCCCTTTAAATACAAGCCGGTGAACCAGCCTCTACCTTGTGTCTGTCTGTTACGAGGACAGTGTTTTGCCTTTAGCCAGGGCCCTATAGTGGATCAGCTCTATTTAACAAAAATCCAAAACAGATGATCAAACTGAACGACAGACATAGAGCTGATGTACACCGACCTTGTGCTCATCAATCTGGAAGAGGACGGTGTCCAGTATGAGGCTCGGGGGCTGGGCCATGTTCAGGGTCTGCTCAGCCTGGGTCAGCCAGTTGATGGTGTCCTGGAGAGAAGTCTGAAACCCTGTCGCCAGTGAAACGGCCTCCTCCAGCTTCGCCTGGAAAACGGAGGAAGGAAGAGGCAAAAAAAAGAGAGAAAAGAGAGAGAAAAGTCAGGAGTAGCGCTGTTTTAGTTCACCTAAACAAAGCAACACATGAGGAATGTGAAATTGTGACTGAATGGTGAATGTGAAACGGTGGATTTGAGCTGGTGATATGATAATCCTTTCAGGTAGCCAAGTAATTAATGGTGTTAAATTACTCATTACAATAAGATGACAAAGTTTTCTGGTATTTTAAGATTACATACACCAATGAAAAAAGTCATACATGGAATATCATCTTTACTGATAATGAATGGTGCTTTAAAATGACAAATGTTATAAATATTCATAAATTAATCACAACGATACTTGAATAGACAATTAAAAAGATGCAAAGACAGAAGAGGACAGCACTACAACAAAACACAAAAGAACAAAATAGTCCACAACTAAAAGACACTTCCCAACAAACAAATAACTAAATAAATAAATAAATAAACAAACAAACAAATAAACCACTTCACTTCCTTCTACCCTTACCCTGCGGTCGTCCATCTTGGCATTGAGGCTGGCCCACTTGTTCTGCAGCATGGCCAGGTTCTGTTGGGTCTGCGTGGTACCAGGGCCACCCTCCTCGCCTCCACGGGCCAGGAGCATGGACTCTCCCTGGTCCAGGAGACGGTGGTACTGGTCGGCCCGATGAGTCATCTGGGCCTGAAGTTCCTGGAAAGAGAGAGAGAGAGAGAGTAGATGGATATACAAAGATGGCCAAAGACAAGAATGACATGCACACAACACACTAGGCTAAAAGATGAGCGGTGTTGTTTCTGAGGTTGGTTTGGGACAATGGACGTAATTAAGAATTTATTCCCAGCATATGCTCAGTATCTCTACATGTGAAAGACGGGGGTGTGGCACACGTAAGCTGATACTTTTTATGTCTACTCAAAACCTTCTTCATGAATATTAAGCCGCTTCCAAAAGCATTTATTTCATTGTAAAAAACCCTAAAGCATTCTTTTTCTCTTATTTTTATTTTTACAATGCTGGGAATGACCTCTGTGAAATGATGGCTATGATAAACAGTGAAAGAAAGACACCCCCCTCCCCCCACATCTACCCTCCACTAGTTTTGTGGACTTCCCAAATGATGACTCTTCTAAGTTTAACATCAATGACACACAAGTTCAGCAATCCTGTGACTGGGGTTCAAACATGACCAACAACTACACCCGTAAAGGCTGGTGGAAATTAACCTGTAAAGTGGGTTTGTGTTTTTGTGGCATGACACAAGGGCGGTCACGGTGTAATATGTGCAGCTGTGTGATCTGCTTTGCAGGTGTTATGATGTGATGTGGATCCCGGTTACCATATGTTGCTGAAGCTGTTCCCTGGCCGTTTCGGGGAGGCCGCCTGTTGGTTTAGCAGCAGACAGCTGGCTCTCCGTCCTCCTGAGCCACTGCAGAAACTCCTCCAACTCCCCATGGAAACCTTCCGCCTAGCAAACCAGAGACCAAGGTGGAGGATGATGGAGGACGAAGATGAAAGGATGAGGCGAGAGAACAGGGCAGAGGACAGAGGAGTATTAGGTTATTTCAAACAAGATTAGGAATATTCATGAATCCCGTACTACTACTACTGATCTTAACAGCAATGACCGTAATGACAGTCAAAATAATTTGATGATAGTAAGTAAATAATAATAATACAAAAATACATAATATAATATAATATAATATAATAGTAAGCTTTGGAACTCTTACATCTGGGGATGAAGTTGAAATCAACCTTCTCTCACAGTAATTATCAATGTAATTTATTTGTATCAATGTAAAAAAAAAAAAGTACTGCTGTTATGAGAACTCAGTTTCCACATGCCCTGTTCACATTAGAAATAACTACAGTTGTCGGTCCCCATTTTAGTGCTTAATCAAGTTCACACAGAGTCCAGTTCTAAATGGGAGCGACAACTGGTAGTACCGAGTCCTGCTGGAAGTAAGTATTGACAACTGAAGTTCAGCTCTGTAAACACAGGAGCCCTGTTATTCGTGTTCATTCATGTAAGTGTTCTCTGTCTTTCCTATGTGTGTGTATGTGTGTGTGTTTGTGTGTGTGTGTCTGTACACAGAACATGAGTGACTCCGGTTAATAACATCAGTTTTCGCAACAAAGGATGCAAATAAATTACACTGCAAGTCAATGGAATAAAGAACTACTGGAAGTTTCTTTGACCCTGCGATACTCCCCAGAACCCCACGCCCTCTTGTCTACGTCATCTGATCATTTCTACAGTACCTGATGTAGTGCGGCCTCCAGAAGCTTCTGCCGGTCCTGGGTCTTGAGTATCAGGCTCTCCCAGCCCTGGTTGAGCTGGTCCAGCTGGTCTCTAAGGTGGCTGGCCTCGTCTCCGGGAGTGGATTCAAGCAGCTCGGCCCCAGCTCGGTTCACCGTCTCCACCGTGGAATGATGGGAAAGCACGTCATTGCGCAGCACCTGGGGGAGCGAGGAAATGAAAAGAAGAGAATTGGAATACATGAAATTTTGTGGTGGTACTTTATATTAAGGCATTCATTATAAGTGGTTACAAACTACTTTATGTCAATAACCTATTTACTGGTGTGTTGTAAAAAGTAACAAGATGCTATAACACAACTAAAAATACTTTTGGGGTTGCCAGATTGGGAGCTAACATGAGGAGAGTCTCCATAGGTTTCTCTAAAAACTAGGACGAGACAAAGACAGCCAAACCACTACCAAACCTTAACCTAACCTTAACTCTTCATTTAACCACTGTAAATATATTTATTGTTGCTACTGCACAAAAATTGATTTTTGCATATGTATTGCACAACATTTTCAAGTTGTGTTATTTATATGCCGCTTGCTGAGTGTGTGAATCGACAGTCCTTGTCAGTCATTTGGTTTTTGACAATATGTCTATGGAGACTGTTCTACTGATAAAATAAAATGTGGGTTCCCAACCTGGCAACCCAAAAAGTCTTCATTAATGCGTTATTACAACATCTTATTACCGATTTATGATGCGTTAACCACTGACAGTGATTTAGTAACATGGTAAAGTATGCCTGACTAAAGTGGTACCAATTTTTATTTGGAGGTTGAAATGGAACAGGAGGGTTGTGCGAGAGACGAGAACAGGACAAAACAACAGCATGGGGTTGCTTATGTGAATGCAGCAGGGTTTATTAAGTGGGTGTAACCGTATAATTTGCTCACGTGAATGTTGTGGTGTTTATCTGGCAGATTTATCTGTGTGCATCCATCTGTTTTTCGTTCTGTATGTGAGTACTTTGTGGTATTGGAAAAATCTGTCTATCTACCTAATCTACAAGGATGGAAATGCAGAACAATCGAAGAATTGCTTCCATGGCAGGCCATTCAAAAGAGGAACTGCGACCAAGACGCTGATTTTATTTCTTTTAGAAAATAATTGAAGACGTACGTGGTGTTTGGCCAGCTCGATCTCGATGGCCTTGGGGTCGGAGTTGACGGGTCTCTGGGTGTCCAGGGTGGCGTGTGTGTGGCTTAGCCAGGCCTGCAGCTCAGACAGGGCATGCTGGAACTGACCCAAGGCCAACAGGGCACCTTCCAGTTTGTGCTGTGAAGGAGGAGAGACGAGAGGGTTGAGCTTAACGCTAGGAATCTAAAACTGTACTGAAAAACAACCGCAAACCATCCCCACAGTCCACGGGAATGTTAATGTCAGAATATAACACTTATCATCAGTTTTCCACCTCTTATCTCACTCAGCGCATCTGATGTATGAAATGATGCGGAAATGATTTTGAACTCTAAGCTATTTAACCTTTACAACTGTCATTCCCGTACACTGCAAAGATAATATCTGTGTCCCATCACAAATCCATTACACAGAGGCAAACCCGAAAGGAAGAAAGAAACAAGATGAGTGCCAACATTAAAATTACCTTTTTCTTCTGGCCTTACCTAAAGGTCTCATGTGTGTCTGTGCACTCTTACATTGTCATGCAATTTGAACTCCATATGCTGGATGAAATGTGCTATATAAAGTATAGCACATTTCGTCGTAAAATAAATAAAGTTTGATTTGAATAATGTGATCTGAAACAGCACAGAGTAGATAAAAGTCTGTCTGTAAATGGCTGTCCTGAGTGAGAGAATTTACACAGAGAGGAATAAGTGTAGCATCATGGATTTGAAAGTAGAAATCTGAGAGTGCCAGTGATTCACAAGCCATACCATGCTTCAGTAAAGCTGACATACTACACACTAAACATTTACACCTTTCACACACAATTTCTGCTTAAAGATGGAACAAGTAGGATTTTCCTAAAAGTCAATGTATAGACTCCTGCAGAGGTATAAAAACCAGGTCCAGAAAGTAAATGTCCAAACCGTATATCTGCTCCAACCATGTTACTAAACCAGCTGATTTCATTAACTAGTTTCCCCTACCTAGTTGAGGAGTGGTGTTGACTAGAATCTGCTGGTGTAGTGCATGAGTAGAGCAAATACATGGTTTGGACTTTTACTTTCTGGACCTGATTTTTACACCTCTGGACTCATACAAAAATAACCCCTCTCCATCACCCCTTATGAGCCACTAGATGTGTCTGTGTCTGCAGAGACCCTGTCCTCTGCCTGTTATCTTTTTATTTTGTTGTGTACGAGATGTTTCTGGGCATTAACCTTTAGGCAGCGGGACTCTATATAAAAACGTAGCAACAAGGTGCCAGATCGATCGTAAGCACGCATCCAAGAGGAAGCTATGACAATGACAGACACGGCGCCGACAAGATGCAAATATAGCGAGGCGAAACGCCAAGCAGACAAAGCTCATTCCAGAACAAGAGTGAATTTGGGGTTGGTTTTCACCCACTGGCGAGCACTGAGGGAGAGGATGGGAATGAAGAGCGACGCGGAGTTGGCCTGTACACTGAGATGTGTTCTGGAAGCTGCGGTCAGGGGGCGCGTCCTTCTGGTGTCGTTGAGCCAGGGAGGAGGGGCCAACTTTGAATGTTGTGTTTACAAACTGCAACCGACAAATCCTACCTGTTCTACCTTTAATGTAACGGTCCCATAAGCTGTCTGTGTATGTTACCTGTCTGTGTGTGATCTTGTCCCCAAGGTTTTCCCAGAGGTGTCGCAGCTCGGTGAGCGGCTCCTGGATCATGTCTCGGTCTGTCTGGTCCGACACCTTCTTCAGCAACAGCTCCCCCTGGTGGCACAGCTTCTCCATGTCGATCTGCTGCTGGTACACATCTACTTTGTACTGCTGCTCGGTGTGTGTGGAGGTGAGGGGTTTGGACAGAAGAAAGGAAGGGAAACAGAGGGAAGGAAGACGTGTTAGTCAGTTGGATGGGAAATCTAATAACTTTGCAAACACACAAAAAAAAGAACTCAATTTGCCTCACATTTACTATTTCACTTTCTAAACTCATGTCTTGTTTCAGCATCTAATAAAACAACTAATTCCCACCAATAAAGATCCCAAACAGGTGAAAAATACCCAAAACAAAAATAAAAAAGTTACAGACTGTGTGTGTGTGTGTGTGTATATATATATATATATATATATTATTTTTTTTAGCATGAGTCGCGAGCGAGGAGAGCACCTTAGCTAACCAAAGATTTGTCACCAAATGAACTTAAAACTTTATACATGCAAAAAAATTCTAGTTAATAGACTCATGATGACTATTCAATTTTTTTTATTTAAGAGGATTCATCATTGAAATGACATCCCATGACTGAGCATTACAAAAACAAAAAACAACACAATAAAGCAGGCATCAGCAGAATTCTTTTTTATAAAAGCCTGCCTGTACACATGTTTTATGATGGCTGTCCTGAGGGAGGACCGCACAAAGAGCAGGTGAATAAACACGAATCAGACTCTGACCTTGAGCTCTTCAATCTGTTGTTTGACGGTACCCAGGTCAGTTCCCACAGTCGGCATGTCACACAGTTTTATCACTGCGTTGTCCAGATAGTCAAACATGCCCTAAAATAAAATGCAGACAGACAAATCAGCATTAAAAACAGTCAGAACCAGTCAGAATCTGGTTATTTGATTCTGATTCAACCATTATCAGAAATACAAAGAACGTAAAGGAATCCATCAGTGTGACGGTGTTACAAAAACAAACCAGCCATTGGAAAGGCGTTACAGTCCAGCCAGAAATACATGGCACACTGACCACTTCATCATACATCAATCCTGATAATGACACACACTCTAAAAGAGCTGTCGCCAAATGTTGGCTGCAGAGAAATCCTCCAAATATGGCCATTTTTACTGGAATTATCAATTATATATGCTCCATGGAAAAGAGGACTTTCGCCCTTCGTCTACAGAAAGACAAAGGGTAAAAATACTGGAACAAATGGGATTGCTACTTAAAGGAGACTGTTGTTTATTAGGGTTTTTTTCCCTCTCTCTTTTCTCATTAGGCAGCATTGCTGAAATCCCTGTGTGATGACCTGTACCTGTATATCTGTCTTTGGTATTTGATGATAACAAGCAAGACCTCTTGTTCTGTACTGTATTTGTTTGTATTTTAAATTTAATTCAGTGTACAGGAATGACCTTTGTTTTTCAACAGCAGTGTTGTTGCTAAATACTGTGCTTGTGCTAGCGTGCGAGTAAATTATCCTAATTTACATAGTCCAAGTATCTCTGTATAGGGAAGACAGCTAGACGTCTAAAATGTTTGTGTGACTGTTAAGTGAAAACTATAGCAGCTGCTGAGAGCAACAGAAATAAAGGCACTCTAGGAAGATGTTTCAATTTTAATGCCCAGACCTGCAATGCATCCTGGTACTGCACGGAGGCTGTCATGGCCTCCTCGAGTCGCTCCATCCTCTCTCTCCATGTTCGGTTCAGACCTTCCCATGCAGCGTTCATCTGAGAGAGAGAGAGAGAGAGAGAGAGAGAGAGAGAGAGAGAGAGAGAATAGTAAAACAAGTACCAGGGATAACATATTTATGGTCAACTCGTATTTGAACTTCACCAAAGCAAAGTTTTTGTCAACTTAAATCTTAAAAATGCTCTATAATTGGTAATATCCATTCAGTTGCTAATTCTAAATCCCTTGTAAACCTACTTTTTACTGTATTTTTATGTTTGTGATTGTTTTAATTTACTACCTTCTAATGTAAAGCACTTTAAACTGCATTTCATGTATGAAAGGTGCAATATGAATAAAGTTTATTATTATTAAAACAAGAAACACTTTACAGTATAAGTTGGTTTTTATCATTCCAGAAGTAAATCTTCAGCTAGAACCAAACGTCCTGCTTTTATTTATGTTTTCAACCACAGAAAAGCAGGAACAGTCATTAGTTACTGCCGTCTAATCTCGCACCTCATCGATGGTCTTCTTGACTTCTGGTTTCTCCGTTTCTCCGCAGGCGAAGATGAGGTCGGCACCGAGGGTCCGGACAAACTCCAGCTCCTCCCTCAGTCCATCCGTCTCCGCCTTGATGGCCTAGACAGACAGGTCACATGGAGAAAGTTCAGGAAGTAAACGCATACACTGGATATGGTCAGCTTCTGCCAAAATAACATTTCACCTGACATATAAACTGTCAAACGAGCTAAAATGTGCATCCCTTTTTTCTCTGTCAAGTTTTCCCTCACATATCCAATTTGCTTCTCACAAAGTTGGTCAAAAACTGTGTCTATATCAACACATCAGCAGCCATCGTTTTGTTTTTCTTCTGAATGAACAGGAAGTACCACTTGTATTATGTCCTTGTCCAATCTTTTTTTCTTTTAATAATCTCTCCCTTTCTGCATTTCTTAAATGCTTCAGCCTGATTTTTTGTTTAGTGTGGGTTCCTGCCATCTCTCTGACACCCTTCAGCCTTCCTTTACCTTCTCACTCCTTTCGCCTCTCTCTCCATATTTACTCCGTACCTCTGCAGCCTCGATCTGCTGCTTGATGAGCGATGGGTCTACCCCGGGGTCCTCCAGGTCCTTGACGATATCCTGGGAGTCCCGGAGCGTGCTCAGTAGCGCTGCCATGTCGGCCCAGAACTTTCCGGCCAGGTCTAGCACGTCGTTCAGCTTCCCCTCCCTCTCCTCGGCCCGCTGCCGGATCTCATCCCACAGCGAGCGCAGGCGCAAGAGGCGGGAACGCACCGCTGGAGAGGAGAGAGAGAGAGAGACAGAGAGAGAGAGAGAAGAAGGAATTTAGTATCAAGAAAGGTCTGAAACTTTCCTTTTCCAGGCTGACTTTAATGCACAGATGGCCTCGAAGCATGACAGTATTGCCGATGTTCAGACACTGTTCAGCTAATTTGTACATTAAAACTCCCATTACTTGGGGTGGTCTACCAGTCATGCTCTTACACTAACTGCATATGACATGACACAACTATTATATGATTATACACTGCTCCAAGATGTCTGTAGGCTGACATGCAAGCATATATATATTGTGCATTTTTATTGACTCTCTATGGATTAAAGAATTTGCTAAATGAAAGACTGTATTGGTGGCCAAGTAGATGTTCTCCAAGCTTCTTTGAAAGATAGCTAGGTCACTGTTAGGCAATTTTTTTTCATCTACAGCACTTTCTAACAGAAAAAGAGGATTCAATTTCCTTCAAGAATCGTGGCATGGTTGGTAAAATCTCCTCTCCAAGTTTATCAGTAAACTCCCACCATCTCGGTACAGCGAAGTCCTTCATTGTCATGATGAGCTTGACTCAGAAAGAGAGGAGGCGGAGAGTGTCTAAGCTGCAAAGATTTTTGGAGGAGGCGAAATGACAATAGCCTGTTTGTGTGTTCTGTCTTACAATATGGTGGGGCTGGAATAAGTAGTCATTTTACAATGCTGTACTGGTGAATGTCTTTCCAACAAACTGTGTGTGTGTGTGTGTGTGTGTGTGTGTGTGTGTGTGTGTGTGTGTGTGTGTGTGTGTGTGTGTGTGTGTGTGTGTGTGTGTCTTACAGCATTTTTCTCTTGCATCCACAGCCCCTTAACATGTGAAACATGAGGCACAATACACTGTTTCTGTTTGTGTGTGTGCACGTGTGTGCATGCAGAGTCCAGCCCTTTGCGTTGATGTTGTCTCATTCTTTGAACACAACAGAGCCTTTCATGTGTATGTGTATGTGTGTGTGTGTGTGTGTGTGTGTCTGTATGTGTGCATGTGTGTGCTTATGTCTGTTTGCATAGCCATATATGTATGTATGTTCTCATTCACCAAACGCCACTCATCCCAAGTCCCCCCCAATCCAACCACCCACCTTGTGCCGCGGGGTCGTCGTGGGCGGCGCGGCCGATGAGCTCCTCCCCACGGGTGCAGAGGGCAGAGAAGGAGGGCAGCAGTTTGTCCAGCTCCAGGCCCTGCGTCCGGTGGTCTGCCAGCTGCTCCCTGATCTTGTCCACCTCGGCTGCCACTGGTGGAGGCTGGCGCAGCCGCTGCACTGCCCCTTCCAGGGTCTCCAGAAGAGGGTCCATCTTGTCGTGGAACTGGAAAGAAAGAGAGAGAGAGAGAGAACAGTTAGGAGGAAGGGGAGATGTGTGTATGAAGGAGATATAGTTGAATCTCAGGGTGGCGTTTTGAAAGGACAAAAACTAGAAAAACAAAACAAAAAACATGTCACAGAGAACTGAATAAGTGATGTAGAGTTCTTGATTGTGTGTTCACATTAAGGTGGCATGACGTTGGTGGGACAGAATTTGAATCTTTAATTTTTACAGTCACATAGCAAAAAATACACGACAAAAATACAAAAGGGGTTTTCATCGGTGCACAGTGCTTCAAGACTGTTGGCAACACACCAACTTATAACCAATCGAGTAACAATCAGGTGAACTAATTGTTTACTTTGGTTTAACATAAGATGTTATGTGAATACACCATCAAATCCACAACTACAGAGAACTCACCCCAGTTCCTTAAGCATCAAATATAATTAAGAGACTGAAGTTGTGGCTGCTTAAGTAGCATTTCAGTTTTTGTACTTTCAAAGTGTCACCCCAGGTTTACAGCGCTAGCATCAGTCTACAACACGACAGAGTTTTTATCCACACAACCCACTGACATCAGGACACATTAACAAGAGGAAAGGCTTGGTAGTGTTTCTACAGAGGTTTTTTTTTCTTTTCTTTAGAGAGATTATACGAGGGTTTGGCAGGGGGCAATCATCATATAACACAGCAACTCATCTACAGACAAGGGACATTCTTGCCACATTGTAAGATCTTTGGGCCCACTTTCAAAAACATGAAACATGGATCAAGCATCGATGAAGAAAGATCTTCAATGAAAAATGTTTCATAGTTGTAGATTAGGCTTCATCCATGTATACAAACCTACACAATTAAGTTTACATAGATTATAACAGACAGACAGATCTTCAGAGTTTTGGTCACTCAGGGTTGGAAGGCACCATCAACATTTGAAGTGGATTTAGCCAATTTAGCTTACACTGAAATAATGAGGATTAGTGGAGGATTTGGTTTAAAATCCTGTGTTGCGGTTTAGTGGTGACCTTTAAGGCATTGGACTTAATAAAAAGGCATTAATCCACACTATCTTGCCAATTACTTTGATAACAACTACTTTGCCACAGGCACATTGAGGCTGCCAAAATATTAGGACCGCTTTCTATTACAGAGTTTCTCCTTTATAGAGTCCCCAGCAGAAAACATCTCAAGGCTCAAGAGCCCTCGTTTTACCAATTTATCCTACCCTACTCAGCTGATGTGAATTAAAAATGGGGAAAGGAAGAAGAAAGGAATTTTGGTCCTAGTATTTTCCGCAATCAGTGTGCTAGTTATTCAATTTCACAACACTGGTATTTTGTCTGTTTATGGCAAGTATGGTGCTTAAATGGCACTTTGTTAATTTAATAGACACCCTTGTTTAAAGTTCCCATGTAACGGCTAGCAAAGTGCTATTTGAGTCTGCATATCTACGCGTTTCCTGTAAAAACAGGAAGCTAGGGAGGGACTTGTCACGGATATTGATTGCCTTTTACAGTAGCCAATAGCCCTGAAAGTGCTGCAGATGGAAGGAGGCCCCACAAGACGGTGTCCGACACTGTGTTGGAAGGCGGGCTGTTGGAGGGGACTGGGTATGACGGTGACTCTGGGTGTGCACCAGGCCCTTTTCGTGGATTTCCCCAGCCGAGGCGACCCACCGGGAAAAGATTGTGGGAGTTAGCGCAACCAAAAACACAGTGACGACATATAACTGCTAGCTAGCTTGTAGGTGCTGTATGCCGGTCGGTAACTGGCAGAATTTAGTCGTGGGGGAGGGGCATAAAAATTCAAGAAAGTGTTTCATTGGACACAAAATTACTATATGCCCCCAACTATAGGATGAGACAGCGACATTTTTTTAACTTTTTCCAGGAAATGACAAACAGTAAAATACCACTAAGAACACCTACAAAATGACTTTTTTGTCATTGTTGGGCCAGATACTGGCGTATAGGTGACAATCAGTGTAAGACATGTGATAACAAACTTAAACTTCTATTTTAATTTCATGGGAACTTTAATAACAGTCTAGTCAGTGATAGAATAGGTAGGGAGGGTGATGGAGTTGCCCTTTGTTGGCAGTGTTCCTACCTCAGTGTGAAATGGCTTGGATAGGAAACTTTATTAAAAAACGATATCTTAGATTACAATTCAATATGAAAGCAGTGATGCCACTTAGATCTAAATAATGCGTTATTGATCCTAATTATTTTTGCACAGCTACAGACAAAATAAAGTTTCTACAAAGGTTTTTGATTGTCTTTTATCATTTCAGTTCATTGCTGTATATATATCCTAAAAAGCATTCGATTCTAGTAAATATATCGGTTATGGATTTGTAAAAATTTGTTGAAAATTTGTCAATGGAGAAAAGAATGGAGATTCTTTTGTGTTAGGAATGTGACCACTAGGGAGCACATGTTTCCAAGCTCCCTGCCTCTTTGGTAACTTGGGTAGTTCTTGTGTTTTCCTGCCCTGAGTGCCAGTTCAGTATCTTCCGTCTGTCTGTTAGTCTGTCTGTCGTATGTCTTACCTCTACCAGCTGGGTGAATGCAGTGAGCAGTGACCATGGAGGAAAATGCAGAGGGGGGCCACACACACAGCACATCCACAATGAACAAGGGATGGGATGGAGGAGGTATGGCGCAAACCAGGGGAGGGAGGGAGAGAGAAAAAGAGAGGGGGCGAGGGAGAGATGGTTGAAAGGGGGGAAGTGGAGGATGAGGTTGTAGTTGCAAGGATGGAGGTGCGCAAAGTCAAAGGGATTAGGAGTGAGGTTAAAATGAGGGAATGGGGAGAGAGAGGTGGGGGTTTAGCATGGATGGAGGGATGAGGGCAGAGTGGAGGAGGGAGAGGAAAGAGCGAGCATGGGGGTGGGGATGGAGGTGTCGGAGGGTGGAGAGACAACACAATGAGTTAAATAAGAGACATGCGCACAATATAAACTGGCAGGCAATATGGACAGTAGCAACACTCAGCCTGCCACGCGGCCGTTAAATGGTGTGTCATGATGTGTGTAAAGAACAGTCAGGAAAACTTGGTAACACTTTAAATTATGGGCCATTCATCACGCAGGAATAACCAAGTAACATATGAGTGGAATGGATGTGACAGAACTGTGATAAGTGGCAATTACTGAGTATCACATGAGTAAAATATGGGATTTTCTAAAAACCTAGTTTGCTTCCTTGTTGTTATAATGTGCAGGTAAATATAATCTACTTAACATCCATCCATCCATCCATTATCCAAGCCGCTTATCCCAATCGGGGTCATGGGATGCTGGAGCCTATCCCAGTAGTCACTGGGCGGCAGGCAGGGAGACACCCTGGACAGGCCGCCAGGCCATCACAGGGCCGACACAATCACACCTCAGGACAATTTAGTACGGCCGATTCACCTGACCTGCATGTCTTTGGACTGTGGGAGGAAACCGGTGCACCCGGAGGAAACCCACGCAGACACAGGGAGAACATGCAAACTCCACACAGAGGACGACCTGGCATGAGCCCCAAGGTTGGACAACCCCAGGGATCGAACCCGGGACCTTCTTGCTGTGAGGTGACTGCGCTAACCACTGCGCCACCGTGCTGCCTACTTAATATTGCATGGGATACATTTTCAAATCACATTGTACTAAATACAAGTATTTTTAATCCTTTGTGCCACAAGGATAAAAAGTAATTAGCTAGTCATCTTGAATATAAGGTGAATGTCATGTGTGTCTTTACTATTGTTTGTTACTCATCAGTCACCACAGTAAATTTCTGCATAGTGAATGACCTGTAATTTAAAGCAAAACCTAAAATTATCGTCAGTGAAAACTAATGTAACCCAAATAGACAATGGGGTAAATGAGTGAGTCTCTGATTGGTGAATTTGTTAAAGCTAATGTTTGAAGGGGCAATCATCAAGGGTCTGTGAAGCAGGACTAAACACTCAAAACTTTGTGAAATTATATCAAATTTAAAATGACACCAAGCAGGTTAAACATAAAAAGTTAAACATGAAGAATAACTGAAATTAAGTTGAGTTATGACTGAACCTGTCTGTAGGGTAAGCATAACGAAATGAGGCAAGCGTACGGACATGGACGTCATGCTGCTGTTATGTCAGGCCTCTGAGTCTGTTATATTAGTACTCAGAGTACAAGGTAGGCTGGACTTCACTGCATTTCAGAGATTATGAATCTGTCAGACATTCTTCTCAGCTGACTTTCAAATAGATATTTTGTCAGTCATTGCATTGTGTTATGGAGTAAACCCTTCTTTTCTAGCACACAACTAGACAAAAACAAACCACAGAACGTCTTGACACATGCTCGATAATCCAGGTAAGAAAATCAAAGAAAGTTGGATCAGTTCATCTGGATACAACATTTAGTGACAGATACGTTTCATCACTCATCTAAGTGACCTCTTCAGTCTCGACTGACTGCAGGTATCCCCACCCTTATAAACAACACAGTGGCATAATGACCGAAACCAATGACCAGTTTCATATGTAAATATGGGTGTGACCTTTAACTAGAGTTTCAATGGCCATGTGTGCTATTCACAGAGGATTAAGGATTAGGACTGGGATTAATTCATAATCCTCTGCATAGTACAAATGGCCATTGAAGCTCTTGTTAACCCATATTTGCATGTGAAACTGGTCATTGGTTTCGCTCGTTGTGCAACTATATTGTACTGTATTGTTTATAAGGGGTGGGGATACCTGCAATCAGTTTTATAATAATTAATTTTATTTATATAGCACTTTTCTAAAACAATGCCATAAAGTGGTTTAGACTGAAGATGCCACTTAGTTGAGTGATGAAACGTATCTGTCAATAAACGTTGTATCCAGATGAACTGATTCAACGTTTTTTGACCAACCACAGAACATATTTCTAAACACTATCTGATCCAGATTCATCTCAGACACACTGAGAAACTCCGCAACCAAACAGATCAACTGTTAACCGGTTGTCCCCTTTAAACTTTACCTGTGTGGACTGCGACACTGCCTCGTCCAGGGCCGTGGCACGACTTTTGACCTCCTCTTTGATGGCCAGGTAGCGTTTTTCAGCATTGGCGTAGCGCTGCTTCACCGTCGCCCCCTCCTGGAGGCTGAGCTCAGCCAGCTGGGGGCCAATCTTCAGCAGCTTGTCGATGTGAGGCTTGTGCTCCGCTATCGACTCCCGCAGGAGCTGAGGGGTGGAGCGGAAGGACAAAGAGAGGTGAATAAGTAGAAAATAAATGGAGACATTTTAGAAATAGTGAGGGAACGGCGAGGGACAGAAATATGTGTTGGCAACAAAACAAGCAGAGGAGCCAGTTGTAATAGTGAAAAATAAAGAAAAAACATTTGTCAGGAATTGTATATCTGCTCCAAAAAATGTCTCTGTTTCATAGCAATCAAAATTGCTAATGCAGCTAAAATATTCTATCATACTTTATTTAATTACACTATATAAACGCTAACATAACTAGGGTTGTGTGTGTGTACTTAAGTCAACAAGTTTACATTAAGTGATGTTCAAATATGGCTGCATCATAAAATACATGTAAACTGAACAATATGCAGAACGTTACTGTTGAACCACATTTAATTTAGAAATGTCATCTAATTCAGGATGTTACCACTGCATAGCAGATATAGAGCCAATAAGTATACCATACGTTTTATATACTGTAGCATCATTTATATGGGCGTAGACATATATTCATAATTTAAGAACTTTTTAAATGAGTTATTTTATCACCTTGTTAGTATTTTCATCAATCTATCTTTTTATCCCTCTATCTGAAGTATCAATCTATCTACAGTATCTATCTATAGCTCTATATATATTTTAACTGTTATATATATTTATTTATGTTTATTCGTGTTCCTTGTATTTTGTGCAACCTAAATGTCTGTGTGCTGCTGCTGTCTTGGTCAGGACCCTCTTGAAAATGAGACTCCTCGTCTCAATGGGACCTTCCTGATTAAATAAAGGTTAAATAAAATAAATAAATAAAAATCTCTCTGTCTCTACACTGAAAAAGTGTATGTCATTAAAGGCTAACTACTAGCGTCCTGTGAGGGACACAGAGCGTTATGTGCTCTCCTACCCTCATCTGATCCTGCTGCAGTCGGAGGGTGTCGGTGTCGATGGCGGGTGGGGGCAGCTGGGAGATGAGGGTTTCTGTCTCCCCCAGCCACGGCTCCAGCTCCTCGTAGGTCTCCCAGAAGCGAGCCACCAGGACCTGAGCCTGCTCCAGGGCTGAGAAACGCTCACTGTGGCTGTGGCTCACTGCCTCGTAGCGGGCTGTCAGAGAGCCAGTCTTCACCTGAGAGGACAAATAAAAACAGGAGTCTTAGTGTGAGTGACCTCTAGAGACAGTTCAGTTTCAGATATCGGCTCTCATCTTTTTAAAAACCACTGTCTTTCTTTAAGTCTAACCAGCACATGCGTTTCATTCACTATTAATGCTCTGATGTATTTGTGGTCTTTCTTCCTTTTTCCAGCACAAATGTACTACTTTGATACAATAGAAATAATTATAATAATCCAGCCATCCATTATCCAAACCGCTTATCCTGCTCTCAGGGTCGCGGGATGCTGGAGCCTATCCCAGCAGTCATTGGGCAGCACAAACACATTCATACCTAGGGACAATTTAGTACAGCTGATTCACCTGACCTACATGTTTTTGGACTGAGGGAGGAAAGCCAAACAGACACGGGGAGAACATGCACACTCTACACAGAGGACGACCCGGGACGACCCCCAAGGTTGGACTACCCTGGGGCTCGAACCCAGGACCTTCTTGCTGTGAGGCAGACTGCGCTAACCACTGCGCCACTGTGTCGCCCATAATAATAATATTAATAATAATAACACTAATGATAATAATAATAATAATTCTATATTGCATCTTTCAAAAGCAAGGTTGCATATCACTTCACAAACATTAAAACACGAGAAGCATGATAAAACAATTAAGACTGTACAGTAGAAATAAACTGACAAAGAAAACATTAGCAGTTTAATTGGTAAAAGCAATTTTAAAAAGGCAAGGTTTGAGAAGTGATTTAAAAGATGTGGATTTTGCAGGTCTGTATAGAGCCAATATAAAACACAGTGGTCCTCTTTCTCCTCTTCTCCCCCCCAACTTCTCTGAGCTCTTCTCTTCTTTCCCCCAATTCATCTTTCTCTCACAACCCCCCTTCATCCCTCGGTCCACCTCCTACCACCCCCCTTGCTGCTTAGTCTTCTCTCAATCTCTCATTTCCCTTTTCTTCCTCCATTTGTCTTCCTCCTCTCCCCCTCCCTCCTCCCTATTGATACCATCACTAAATCGCCCCCCCCCCCCCCCCGTCTCTCTTTCCCCCTCGTTTGTCTGTCAGCAGCTGCTCACCATCAGGGCGTCTTTCTGGGCATCGCTGCAGGTCTCCAAGATGTCCTCCCTGGTTCCGAGCAGCTGGTCCACAGTGTCTTTGTGTCGGATGATGTCGATGTTGAAGGCCCTCTGGACCTGCAGCTGGGCCACGGTCACGTCGGGCTCCAGGCTGAGGGCTCCCAGGGAGGCCAGCTTACGCTCCGTCTCCCCGACCCAAGCCAGCTCCGCATCCACGGCTTCTTCATACTGAGGGGAGGAAGAAGAGTGTACATTTGAATAAATGTAGTATCACTACTAAAACTGAATTAATGGTATGTTTGTGGCGTAACATTCGGCACACTGGATTGCTAGGTTGAACAGCTCTCACATCAATGAAGAGAGAATTTCATGTTTCGACATGTTTAGCATTGTACTACATCTGAAAAAAATACACTGAGGGGGGAAAACTAGTTTGCATTTAGAAGTGCAGTGTTGATGCTGTTCCTCAGAGGATTAGTTTTTCAGCTTGGCATCGTCATTTTGCTTTTTAGCAGCACAGTTCTCATACTGAAGGGTATGAGGGAGTTGTAGTATTGAAAATGTTATGTTATCATATTATTACTGCTATATGTTATTATCAAATGTAGTATTACCACTATATCACACAGTATTTCTAAGAATATTTTGTACTGTTAGTCTTCCAGGATTACAGAGTACTCATGAGGCCCACATCCAGCATCCTCAAGCACTCGTACTCAAGTCGAGAAGTTTATGTTGTGTCCAAAAATTGCTGTATCATAAAATACATTCAAGCTTACCAACTGGGAGGGTTAGTTATGATTCAGCAAGACTTGAGAAATGAAATGTTGCAGGAAGACACTACTGCATAACAAAGCCAATAAATGTTATATACACTGTAGAATAGAATATGGATGCACTGATATCCATAATTTACAGTGAGTAGATAAGCAATATTTACAGGCCCAATTTGTGATTTATTTGACCATATAAAATTGAGGCATATTTACATATATATGTAATTGAAGAATTTGAGCAATATATTGAAAATAAGTATTTTGTGTCTTTCTCAACTGATTGCAATTGAAAACATGGGCTTGTTTAACACCAAAGTTTACAACTACTACTGATGTAAACAAACCTTTTACAGCATCAGAAAACATTGCAAACTCAGATTTAGGTTGGTTTTTTTTAGTTAGTCCTGGTATTCAGAGACCTGTCAGTCAATTTAGGAGTGATCGCAGGTTCCAATCCTCTGTTTTATATTACGATAGTGGGTCAACCCTTACAACTGAATTAAGGATTGTACCATTAAATCAGTTAGGTTTTCAGCTTGTAATTATTGTCATTATTGTGCACATTATCATATACACATGGTTCGTATACTGCAAGACTGAAGGCTGATGCTGTTTGCAGTACCTGCTGAGACCTCTGGATGGCGGCCTGCACCAGCTGGACCCGCTGTGTGATGGTCTCGTCACACTGACGGTAGCGTTGGTTGGCGTCAGCCACCAGGCGGTCCAGGCCCTCACGGGCACGCCACGGCACCAGGTCCAGCAGGGCGCTGCCCACCTCGTTCACCGTGTCCAACACCAGACGCTTCTCCGCGGACACTTTCTTCAGCTCCTGGATGGAGGGAGATTTATTAAAGCGCCACTCCACTGGTAGCTTCAGTGGTTGCCATGTCAACTATTGTGGTATCCAGGAAGTTGTTCAGTGACGCTTCTTGTTTTCAAATCTCATGAATGTATAGTATTTCAGCTATGAGGAATACTTTTCCAACAAAACGCATACTGCTGCTTTAAAGCTGTGGGCTAGTGCTAAGCCTGTGTGGCTACAGTATAAAATATAACCTCCTATTTATGATTGGTGCTCTGCTTGTGTTTGTGTGTTTGGATGTGTGTGTTTGTGGACACAGGGATGGCAGGACTAACTATTAACCATTTTGGATGTGTGTGGATGATGGACCTGATCCAAATGTATAGTATAGTATATGTATGCATTTTTTAAACTTAGTTTTTATTTAACAAAAGGAAATTAAAAAAAAAAAGGAAAACAAAAACCCTTTACTTCATATATATAGGTATATGTATGTATTTTGATTGGAGCTAACCACTAGAATAACCTGTTTCCATCCACTCCCTTGCCCTTTAAGATCTTTAAACCAGGTTCTTACTTCTGTTTTTCATCCTAAGTAACATTAAGCACAGTTCCATCAACATCATTTACATTTGAAATTGACCGGGAGATCATATCCTCTGTCGAGGTAATCGACCAACAATTGTCAATTCAATCTCAAATATTTACCGGAGCACAGGCTGATCAAACACAACCGCAAAAATGAATTTCAACTAGCTTTAGGCTATCTTGTTGAATTACAGAGTGCCTCCACACCGATAAACAAACACTAGAAATATTATTTAGCAGAACTGTTTGGCTGCAAAGAATTGGGTGTTTGTATTTCTTGCCAGACAGCTTGTATATCATAAGTGTAATCTGGCACGCTGGAACGCACACAAGTGCAGGAGAAAAGAGTGAATGCAAGGTTCATTCCAGCTGTGAGCAATCACTAAATGAAAAGTTCCCTTTCAAAATCCGACACTTGCAGTCTGATACATCATTTATGATGTCATAATTCATCTATCCTTCAGTATCTCTTAGAAATAGAGAGATATATCCAACCCCGAAGAAAATTAGTATATAAATAACATTCTGAAAGTTATGCCTTTTGTTGCTACTGTGAAGATTAAAAATGTACATCAATTCATTTTATTTTTGTGCTGTCATTCATTCTCAGAGTTGGGAGCACTTTCTTATTCTTCAAATGGGTGTCTTATTTCATTGGAACCAACCCGATGACATCACTGTTGAACTCCCTCTTGGCCAATAAGAAGGTGTGGTAATAACCAATGCTTATTAAATATCACTCAGTGATGTGGTGTATATATTGAAGTGATGTCATGAAATGTTTCCTTAACATTCGGCTTTAGATGGAGTGACTCATGGTCGTGGTTGATAATAAACCAGGAGGCAGTTGATGTCATTATATGACATAGTCAGCCGAAAACACCATGACATCATAAATGTCTATCTACAGTTTACTGGCTGGCCAACCACAAAGTTTTTATCATGAGGTAGTTTTAAGATACACCAACAAATCCTTGATTTCAGATGAAAAACAATCCTCAGTTTAAGTGATTGTTCTTATTTTCAAATCAAGTTAAATATGACAGTATATTGGGATAGTCAAATTTTGCATTTTTATGACCAATGGCATCCTTTCAAATGACCTTTTGTTTCGTTCAAAACCAAAACGATATAAGCATTCACACAACACAACACAACACAACACAACACAACACAACACAACACAACACACACCAACATGCACACAGTCATGCTCCTCCCACCTTCTGTCTTTCCTGGTAGGCGGGCGTGGCATCGGGCTCCACATTGTTAAGCTCCGCCTCCACGGCATCAAGCCATTGGTTGAGGTCATCGTGAGCGCTGGCGAATCGTGTGGCCAGCTGCAGAGCCTGCTCCAGAGTGCGGAGGGCCTTGCTGCTGCCGGCGGTCATCTCGGCGTAGCGAGACTTGATGCCGTCCAGCTTCTCTTGGATCAGCAGCACCTCCTCGCCTGCAAGGGGAGGTAAAGAGTTCACAGGGAGGTCAGGGGGGGAAGCTATTAAAAGTGGGGTGCACTGTTTTGTGTGTCATCTGATTTTTTCTATTACACAGACCGACCAATATGAGAGAGGGAGAGAGAGAGAGAGAGAGAGAGAGAGAGAGAGAGAGAGAGAGAGAGAGAGAGAGAGAGAGAGAGAGAGAGAGAGCAGAGAGCATCTATCACATGGTAGAAAATGTTTAATCAATCTATGGACTGATTGACAACTTGCTTGAACTTAATGATCATTAACATGTCCAGCATGATGACACCAGTCAAAAGATAAACTTCAGTTTGATTCTTAAACTATTCAAAAATGTAAAACATTCTCCACATCTGGTAAACTTAACATGATCATTGTGACAGGAGACGGAGTCAGGCAGAAGGTGTGCAAAGATCAAGGGTCAAGGGTCAAAGGTCAGAGCTAACCTGTGGTCTGTTTGAGTAGGGCTTGTCCATTCTTGATGGCCTGGTCTACAGTCTTCTTCCTGCTCAAAATCTCCTCATTCAGGGACTGAGGGACGGGAGGGAGAAAGATAATTAAAACTGACCACAACTTGTCATTATTATTATTATTATTATTCTATTAACCCAAATTCCAACAGTTGAACTGTAGTAAAATAAAGGTTTTCAGAGTGCAATCCACTGTCTAAAACAGTGATAAGAGTATTACTTAAATCTAAAGTCATCATGAGTATCTATTCATGGTGTTTCCACGATACAAGAGTGCACATTAACAACTTTTCTACCTAACTACACTGCATTTGTATCTAGTGTTTAAATTTCCCCTGACACAGTTACAAAATTCTGTCAGCATCTTTCTGGAAGAAACTGGTTTTCATTTCTGTTTAGACTTTAAACAGCGTCCACAGTGTGTCATACCATGGTGTGTTTGTGCTGCTGGGCTAGCAGCTCTGGCTGGTAGTTCTGGACGGAGACCTGCGACAGCCTCTGGGCCACCTCCGCCAGCCAGTTCAGCACCTCTACCTCCTCCTCCCCGAACAGCTGGGCATTGGCCAGAGCCTGTTCCAGCAAGCCCGCCCGCCTCCCACACCAATCAGACAGCTCCGAGTAGCCAGACCGCACTGCCCCTACGCGCTCCCTTAGCCAATCCTGGTCGGTGGCGCAGCTAAGCGGGGTCAGCGATTGGCTAAAGGCCTCGAGGCGATCAACCTCGGCCCCTCGTGAGGACACGTCCTCTTGGAGCGCCTGGAAGCAGGGTGTGTGTTTGTGTTTTGGGTGTGTGTGTGTGTTTGAAGGAAGGAATGAAGGGATATGGGACGAGAAAAAGAGATGGACAACAGAAAACAGAAGAACAAAAAGGGTAAAAACTCAAAATGCGTGAGCATGCAGATGACAAATCATATACAAATATGGAACAATAAAAATAATAATCATCGACCAACATGTGAAAACTGAAGTAATTGAAAACGATTAAGTGAACAAACTCAACAGCAACATTTGAAATGAAAAACAAAAACAAGGATACGCACAAAAAGCATGAAACTGAGTCATGACGAGAGATGCTTTGGGTGTAAATTAAAGTGTTGTAGCCCTTGTGGCTTAGTTTACCTCATATTTTCTCTTTATGTGGAATCAGTAGAGAAACAGATAGGGTTGTTAACTTTTTGTGTGTTGTACTTCTGCTTACGGTCTTAAATACATACAGGGACTGCAAAACTCTGCAGTGTATATATATATATATATATATATATATATATATATATATATATATATATATATATATATATATATAGACAGCTGATGATTGCTTATGGCATGAAACAGGCTTGTACTGTCTCATAAAGAATTTACTTGAGCCACTGGGTTATATATATATATATATATATATTACAGAGTGTTTCTTTAACCTTTAGCCCAATATCAGTTCCTAAATAAACACATATCAAATAACTGGGCCTTATTTTTCTGACCTAACTTGTACTTTGCATGACAGCTTGGAGCACGGTGTTAGTGACAGCCTTAGCCTAGCCATGGGCAAACATTTCAAGTGTGTGGAGGTGTGAGATGGTGGAATGTTGGATTGGAAGAGGATTTTGTAATAGTTGATGTTTTTTGGGAGTAAACTGATGCTCTTATCCAGGGCCACAAACAAGTAGACTGTGTCGGGAACAAGACGGCACCTTTCTTACAATGAGGTGTGGTAACCCATAGCTTAGATGCCGGGTCCGTGGGTGCTGAGGAGCTTGACCCCCCCCCCACGATATTTTTAATCCCATCCACCCGATCCTGCTTCCAAAAAAAAAAAAAAAAAAACACCAACATAATATAAAAAACAAATATGCCAATCCAAAATTCCACTACTAGGTCGAAAAGACTGAGTAGACGAATATCTGTTAGGGACCGGAATGAGAACGGTTGTGTGAACAACCATCATACCCAATAAACCAAACATGTGAAGTGTGATTTTCATTCTGTGATTTTTTTTTTTTTTTAATCTTTCCCCCCTTTTCTCCCCAATCGTATCCAGCCAATTAACCCACTCTTCGGAGCCGTCCCGGTCGCCGCTCCATACCCGTCTGCCGATCCGGGGAGGGCTGCAGACTACCACATGCCTCCTCCGATACATGTGGAGTCGCCAGCCTCTTCTTTTTCCCTGACAGTGAGGAGTTTCACCGGGGGGACGTAGCCCATGAGAGGATCACGCTACTCCCCCCAGTTCCCCCTCCCTCCGAACAGGCGCCCTGACCGACCAGAGGAGGCACTAGTGTAGCGACCAGGACACATACCCACAACCGGCTTCCCACCCGCAGACACAGCCAATTGTGTTTTTTGTAGGGATGCCCAACAAAGCCGGAGGTAACACAGGGATTCGAACTGGCAATCCCCGTGTTGGTAGGCAACGAAATAGATCTCCACGCCACCCTGATGCCCCTTCATTCTGTGACTTTAAGACTGTAGGCCAAGCACCCTTCTGGGTTTTGCCTAAAATGTCAGACTGATGACTTTCACTGATGTATTTTGTATGGACCGAGTCTCAGTTACATTCAAAACCGTATTATGTTTTTCGTACACAGGTATAAAAAAAACCCACATTTGACAAGTTGGTCTCGAATTTTGGCGAGCGCAGGGGTCGTGTATTTGAAAAGCCTCATTTATTTTCATGACAGCAGTTAAGCGTTTTCAGCAGAGAAGATTACTGGACAAAGTACAAGCTACCGTGTGTGTGTGTTTATCTTTTTTGATGAGCACCCACAATCCTTTTCACAAGCCGGTGTCCACGGCCAGCAGTACCTTGTGCTTGGTGATCTGTTGGGTGATCTTGGTGGTCTGGGTTCCCATGGGCTCGGCGGTGCTCAGGCGTCTCTCAGTGGCGCTGAGCCATTCTCCCAGAGGCTCCAGGGCTTCGTGGAACTGGAGGGCCAACACCTGCAGCTCCTCCAGCTGCCGCTGCCTGGGTGTCACACAAGAGAAGAAGAAGAGATAAAAGGGCGAGGCCTATCATTAGGATTTTACTGCCTTTTTTTGGGCCAACATTTCTGTCCCTTACTGCTATGGCAGCTGTGTTTTTGTTGTGACATTACTGTTCTCTTTTTCTCGTAACGGCAAAAGCGTTTATGAAACGTTCATGAGATTTTTACAGCAGTTTATAACGTTTTCAGTGTTTTCAAAAACTCTGAATAATTAAGTTTGTTTTTACTTCCAAAGTTTGGGTTTGTGAGCAAAAGAAAGAGAGAGAGAGAGAGCGCTCTGCACACTGGGATTTTGGGTGTGTGTGTACTTAATTAGGATTGTACGGCTCGTTTACTCCATAGTGTTAAAGTCTGAATGAGTGTGTTTACTGAGAAACTAGAGATTTATGCATGTATGCCGCATGGACAAACAGTGTCTGGGTTTAAAAAGGACAGTATAATGAATCCCACTGACTTGACAGGCCTTTACAGGGCCTCAAAATAAGATATCCTGCATGCATGTTAGATGTCTAAACATTGTAAAGCCGTATAAATGCTAATGAACAGCCGGCTTCCCGAAGGCCTGCAGACTCCCTTACTTCTTTAAAGAAAGGCCTAAACTCGTTCCTCAGGCCTAACTTAATCCACAGACGGTCACTCGGCATGACCGTTACACTGATTTGTGACATTGCCCAGTTAATTTGTAATACGAATTACCTATTACTTGCATTACTATCAGTCATCTATCTGTCCAGCCCTTCCATTTATTGCACTCTTGGTTGTGATACGATTACTATTCTTTGCTGTGTTTGCTGACACAGTTATATATGTGCTAACTGCGCACCCTCTTGTAAGTCGCTTCGGATAAAAGCATCTGCAAAATGAGAAATTACAGATATAAATATAATAGAAATGTACTTGATATGAGTACAGGTATCTTAGGCATGCAACCCTTGACTATGTTTTGCATTTGTACAGTGTGGCTGTGTGTGTATGTGTTGGGAGTGTGTACACAGATCCATTCACACAGTATGCCAGCAGTTTTCCCTGGAAATAATAACATTTCCTGCTGGTACTGAAAGACCTTTTGAAAACATCGTTTAGATCATGTGACCCTTCAATTCTCCACGGAAAGCGTGGAGAACTGAGGTAGACAAAAAGCGTAGTAGTGTTCAATTGATACGCATGGAGACGACAGAGAATCGTTAATGGCTGTGACACACCATGCTTGCAGGGCAGTGCTCAGACGGTTCCCCATACAAGCAAATTTGTAGGAAGGCAAATCTACTTCGCCCGCCATGATGTTAGTAACTATGTCAACTTTTAAATATTTGGCTGCCTTTAAGCAGACAGTAAAACGATAAGAATGAATGGTACTGTAATATAACGTAATCTTGGCAGATATTTCAGAATGCCTAAAAGAAACTACGTAGTAGCGCCGTGGCTGTGCTCTGAAAGCACATGAATGCCCTGTATGACTATTCAATGATTAGATCAGCTGCAGTCTAATATGATCACCAGTGGAGTTAATGCAGCAGCATAAATGGTGGAAACAAAAGGTAGAAATAACAAAAGCAAAAAAAAAAATAAAAGAAAAAAGACTGACAAGTTATTAAGGCATGAAAACACTGTTTACCTCATTATGGGAATAAAGGAAGTTGGAGATATTGCAACAGGCTGGCTCTAGCTCAGTGCTATCTTGAATATACAGTATTCACATTACAATACTCTATATTCATATATACACACAAAGGAAAACTGGGTTACTCAGACTATGTCACTGACCCCCCCCCCACACACACACACACACACACACACCCACAGAGGTCAGAGTGCAGTGCCGGCTGCAGAATGGTTCCTTTGGAGCCTGAAGGGATTCAATCACTTTTTTAAGGCCCTCCAAAGACTGTATGACTGTAGCTGCCTTGAATGCTTATTCTATATCACAGTGTACGATGGGTACACTGAGTTGAAGTGAGACTACTGTCATATTGTGCTTGGTTTAACAACAAGGCTACATCCTACATCAGCGAAGTGCAAGTCGACATGGCCTATGATGAAAAAAAAACCCACTCAAAATGGTCTCACAAAAAAAAACAAAAGTACGTCAAAACCTTGTGTATGGCTGGACCGTGCATGGTCAGTGTTCGAAATTGTGGCCAATGTGTCCGAGGGCGAGTCAGTGGTAGTGTCTATAATGTGAATTCCTGGATATTAAATGTTCATGAGCAATTTTCTGTAGCCGTCCCAGTAATATTTGGTGTTAAAGTGTACTCAAGTAGCATATCACATCACATGGTTAAGCTAGGTTTGAGAAAAAAAAAGGAAGAAAGAAAGAAAAAAAGGTATTAAATGCAGTTGCAAGAACAATACTTTTCAGTCATATCTTAGGCTGTTTGATTTGAAAGAGAACTTAATTGTAATTACAACTATTCTAATTGGGTAAAAAAAAAGAAAGACGTTAGGGTTAATACTCCTGTCTGTGCCCCTGACCGAGGCATGGCAAGACGAACTGGAGTTGGGCCCTGGGCACTGCAGCTGCCACCTGCTCCTAGCTACACAGCTAGGATGGGTTAGATGCAGAGAAAGAAATTCCCCACGGGGGATCAATAAAGTAGTTAATAAAGAAATGATCCCCCCTCCGCTTTCATCTGTTTGTATCTGCGGATGTCTCTCGTTTTTCTACGACGAGTGTTTTGTCAGAGTGACTGTTATTTGGGGTGCTCTGCCTCGTGCCTCTCGGTGCACGGAGAGCCGTTTTCTCACCTACTCTGCTCTGTGATGGACTGTTACAGTGCGTAACCAGATGTGGAAAGAGCAGCAACATATTCTGTTCTTAGTGTTTCAGTAGTATCCGCGAGCTGCAATATATTCTGTTCGCTAGCGTGCGATAAATGTGTAATGAGCTGGAACCGCAGCTCACCATTTACCGGTGACATCGTCGGTCAGCTGACCAGTCGTGTAACTTAAGTGACATCGCTGGTCACCTGACCCGGCGGCCCAATCGTGTAAACATGATCCCTGATCACTCAGGGACATTCGCGTCTGTCGGGCTGGCCTGCTGGTCTGGTGCAGCCAAAAATATTTTTGCATTTGCACTAATAAGAGCAAATGTTCACTTTGAGAAACCTAAAAAAAAAAAAAAAAAGGCAGTTGATTTGCTAGAACTCAGTTGGAGGTCTATGATGCTGTAGATCAGCACTGTGTTGACCGTCTTTAAACCTTGTCACACTGAATGACCCAGGACAGCTGACAATCGCCCATGACCAACCATTTGCCTATGGGTTGAAAGATTGTCCTAGACAATACTAAGGAGGCCAAAATCAAGCAGTGTGTTGGGACCTGTAAGGACACTTGAGGATTATACATGCTTAAGATGGGGTGCTTTGGCCTGGGTCCTCTGGAGAAAGGAGGGCAGTAGAGCTGCTCCCTACCGCCGCCCTGCTGCCAACCGTAGGGTATGAGAGGGTTACCTTCTGCTGGCCTTGTCTAGCAGTTCAGTCCACCTCTCTGCCAGACTGTGGAGCTGGGTCTGGATTTTCTCACGGTCTTGGGTGTCAGCCGTGGCTGCGATCCTCTCTCCCTCGGCCCGGATCATCTCCACCGTGGGCCTGCGGTCGTCCAACAGCCTCTGGAGGAGCTGGGGATATCAGCACACAGTGGCATATTTATATATATGTGTATATAAAGACAGACAGACAGACAGATAGATAGATAAATAAATAGATACTTCATTGATCCCCTGGGAAATTGAAGCGTCATTAAAGCTTGCATAATCCAAAAGCACAAAATATTGAAAATGCATACAATAGCAACAATCTACTACTACTACTAAATATAAAGAACTAAACTGAAGTACTTGTGCCTCTAAAATAAAATAGAATAAAGAGATGTATATTTGTATATAGAGGCAGGGTGGATCAAGAGCATTGGTAGAAAAATAAAAAAATATAGCAGATTTACATCAACTCTGCAGTTATTGAGTCAACAGAGCGTTGGCAGCTTTTACACACTACGTGCCTCAGCACTCGTTGACCTCGCTGTGTGACTTTACGTGGTGTGCCACTTCATGGCTGAGTTGCTGTTGTTCCTAAACACTTCCACCTTTCAATAATACCACTTACAGTTGACCCCGTGGAATATCTAGCAGGAGAAGAAACTTCACGAACTGACTTATTGCAAAGGTGGCATCCTATGCCAGTAGCACGCTTGAATTCACTGAGCTCTTCAGAACGACCCATTCTTTCACAAATGTTTGTAAATGCAGATTGCATGGCTAGCTGCTGGATTTTATACACCTGTGGCAATGGGCCTGAATGAAACATCTGAATTCAATGATTAAGAGGTGTGTCCCAATACTTTTGTCCATATAGTGTAAGAAATAATAATAATAATATCAAGATGTATTAAAAGTTTTTTTTCTTCCTACATCTATCTTGATATCCATCCACATATATATTACACATAATCAGGTAACAAATAAATGTACTGTAGAGGATGACTGACATGCTGCCGCTCAGCATGGCACCAAAAATAACAAAACACTAGAGATGACAACTGAGGGGAAAAAGGACAAAGGCACTCCATGTAGAAAAGATCAAGTGCCCCCATGTTCTGTGGGAACATGCCTCACCATTAAAGGTTATATCTTTTTCTTTTCCGTTAGTGCTGAACAACAGTTTGTTACAGAACTGACATCACAATAAACACAAGTGCAATAGTCACACTACAAAGAATGCAATGCAAGACAAATTTGGGGCTGTGAGTCATTTTCGGCTAAAACTCCTATTGCTTGACTGATAAACTCTAGTGAGGTCCACTTTTCTACGACTACACAGAGAAAAAGATGCATGTGACAAAGAATATAATTCAGTCTGATTTAACGACTGCTGCACAACTGCCTTAATGATCGCTAGAGTGATAAAGTCTTCGCAAATGGCGACTCAACAGTTGAAAACTGCATTATCTGGTGAAAATATTAATCTCCTTTTTATCCTTTAATATTGCAATAGATATCGCAAAAAATAAACCATTGCATGTTGATATTTTCAACATTTTTCAGCTCTATTTTCTACTCAAGAGGGGGTTTCTAAAACCAAAAACACCTCGTCTGTGATTGTGTTTATGGCAGTTAGCCTAACCTAAGTGCCTATGTATGTTGAGAAAAATACTTGAGTAGGGGCGTCCGGGTAGCATAGTGGTCTATTCCACTGCCTACCAACACGGGGAACAGCGGTTCAAATCCCCGTGTTACCTCTGGCTTGGTCAGCCGTCCCTACAGACACAATTGGGCATGTCCGTGGGTGAGAAGCTGGATGTGGGTATGTGTCCTGGTCACTGCACTAGCGCCTCCTCTGGTCGGTTGGGGCGCCTGTTTGGGGGGAGGGGGAACTGGGGGGAATAGTGTGATCCTCCCACATGCTACGTTCCCCTGGTGAAGCGCCTCACTGTCAGGTGAAAGGAAGCGGCTGGTGACTCCACATGTATCGGAGGAGGCATGTGGTAGTCTGCAGCCCTCCTCGGATGCAGCGACCGGGACGGGGTCAGAGAGAGGAGTGATTGGCCAGGTAGAATTGGGGAGAAAACGGGGCGGGGAAAAAAATAAAATCCAAAAAAAATAAAATAAATACTTGAGTATAAATACTGCCACTTGATCAGTTACAGCTGTGTAAATGCAAATGCCTCAAACAGAAAAAAATAAATAAAAAAAGATTGAATCCTTTCCGAGGGCTATTCATATAATCTTTGCAAAATTCGTATATTGTCCATAAAGGACCAAAATTAGTAAATGTTTTTGGACGAGGTTTGATTTGGTGTTTAATGATCTGGATTAATTTCAAACTGTCAATCATTTCCAAAAGGGTGAAGTACCTCTTTTTAGAAAGGGTTTCCATAACTTTGTAACATCTAAAGTTTCCATAGCTCAATAAGATATATCTTATTATGTTATGAATGCCTGCATTTTCTTTGTTTGCGTATTCATCCATTCTTCCTCTCCCAGCATCGTATCTCAGCTTCAGTTCCTTCCTGTTAGAAATGGACGCCTGCTCTCTGCTCTGAGCCATTCATCAGAGTTCTGCTGGAGTCTCTGGAATGCACTCATCCATAGTTTCCTCTCTTTCTGACCCAAACGGCAACTCCGCTCTCCAACACGGATGTAAACACGCGTGATGGATCGCTGGCCAAGACTTTGCTGCTCTTATGCACACAAACACGGGAAGTGCGTATTGGATAAACAGGGAAAAGTGTTTCTGCGTGTGTACAAGATCAGACTCTCCATTTCTCTGACAACAATAGTAATCCATTGTGTGCACGCTTGTGTGTGTGTGTGTGTGTGTGTGTCAGTCTGACTGGCAAACAGTCAACTGGGACCTTTTGGATGCCAGGCAGACGGCTCGTGTGTGTGTGTTTGATTCTGTTGCCCTTTTCATTCAACTGCCCATTGTCTGTGGATGAAGGATGAATCAGGGCTTCTCAATAATACTGGCTTCATCCAGCTTGCATTTTTATGTGATTGGTATTTTAATCAATACAAAGCTGAAGAGATTTAATGAAGCCCTGTGTAACTTGGTCATGAGCACGCAGAGGCTTATCGACCGTGGCATGGAGAACCAATTCACCCACTGTGAACCAGAGACCTTAAGGCAGTCTGATCGCTTGAAAGAAAAACAGTCCAGAAAGGGGACTGTGTTAGCCGAGGGTTATGAGGCGAGGGGCTTGACAGCGAAGGGATCCCGCTCTTTTTAGGAAATAATTTTCCAGCGCATTTTCCATGACTTTTGCTTGGGTTTTAACATGACAATCATAGCTCACAGAAGGTCATATTATTCAGTATTAACTACCAGCGGAAGCCTCAGCAGGCTCTACATGGACTGTGTACTTTAACTGGTCAGTGAATACACCGTATTTCAAGCACTGATGTGACACCTCAGATGCTAAACACAATTTTACAATCACACCTTAACATTTTCTGTGACCTAATAATATTTGCAGGACATCTGATCAATTCAATAATTTTACAGGTGTTTTCCATGAACAGGAAACTAGTCTATGAATTTGCATGTTTACCAGGTTTTGCGGGACTTTTGGGAACCCCGAGTTCACCCATTTGAATCTCCAGAATGAATCGGCTATACAAACCGCCTTCCTCTGTGCTTGAGCAAGGCACTGTGCCTCCCGCCTCCCCCAACTGCTTCACTGGAGCTATTAAGTGGCCAATGGTAAGATAATATAGGTTTACTGAGTTTTGAATGTATCCGCTAAATCAGTTTAGCTACTGTATGCATAGAAAGGCCTTTTATTTAAGTTGACTATTCTCATATGCCACAAAGTCATACGTAGTTAGTTACCTGTCACAGCACAATTATGAGCAGAACAAAATTGGTTGCATAAAATTTTGCATAAATATTCTCTTCCAATTATAGGTGTGTGAGTGTGTGGTGTTAGTGAGTCTATGTCTATCTGTCTGTCCATCCAACCCTTTCTTCCTTTCTCTTACCTTCTGTTCCTGGATCTGGGCCTTCACCACTCGATACTCGGCAGACGGAGGCTTCTGATTGGCCACCAGCTCTTCCGTGTCGCTCAACCAGCTCAGCAAAGGCTCCAAGGCATCCTGGAACTTCCCACAATGCAACAGGGCTTCCTGCAGCTGGGCGATTCGCTCAGCCACCTGATGAGTGGGGGGGGGGCAGTTAGGCGAAGGCATGGATGGCTGCTGCACACTTAGCTAGGCTTGGTGAAGGTGCAGTATCATATCACGTACTTCTACAGTTCAACCCAAACGGTGATAACACTACTGTGTGCCACACTTAACACAATATGTACATTATTAAAAGGGATGACCAGCTGTCAAACAAACAGACAC
>NC_079228.1:29553248-29573248 GCF_029633865.1 Lampris incognitus
CCAGAATCCACCACACTGGCAGCGGATGTGAAGGGAGAGACTGCCTGCAGTGGGTGGACTGCTCCACAGGGTGTCGGCAGGTTTTAGACCATCAGTTAAAATGAGTTTCTTGTTTTTTAACACCAGTTGGACTAGAATTTAAAACCTCCTTGATCGTGAAAAAAGTCATTGTGACAGCGAAAATGACTTCAATTAATCTTATGAAACAACTGTAAAAGAAATTAAAAACCCTATTTCATTTTTTTTTCATGAATTATCCAAGGAAACCAAATCAATTCTTGGATGAGTTTTTCCAGCACGAAATGCATTAAAGTCATTGCTCGTTAGACATTTTCCACTTCCCCAAAGAAATCAGCAGATATATTTGTGCATTGAATAATGACGTCTTATCTGAGAGTGCATGTCAAGTGCAATGAGTGTGACTATATAGTCAGTAGATCACCAGCGGTACCACTAGTCATCAGGGGATTTAGATGGACGCCATTCATACATCTCTTTTCTAGTCTAGCGACCACTCAAAGAGTTTAGGATACGCCTCGCAGTCCCCCATTCTAACACACACACTCACACACTGGTGGTGGAGGCTGCCATGCAAGGCACCAACCTGCTCATGAGGAGCAGTTAGGGGTTCGGCGCCTTGCTCAAGGACACTTCGATGTGCTCTCTAGAGGAGCCGGGGATCGAACCAGCGACCTTCTGGTTACTACACGACCCACTCGACCTCCTGAGCCAAATGAGAAATTAGCTGGACAATGCCACTCATCAGCAGAACAGTCCCATTCAGAGACCGTTTTAAGGATGGAAGTGGACCTGGGAGACAGGAGACAGTGCCTGCATTTAAGGATGGACGTGGGCCTGGGAGATGGGAGACAGTGCCTGCATTTAACACTTT
This sequence comes from Lampris incognitus, assembly GCF_029633865.1. Classification (NCBI taxonomy): domain Eukaryota; kingdom Metazoa; phylum Chordata; class Actinopteri; order Lampriformes; family Lampridae; genus Lampris; species Lampris incognitus. The sequence continues at coordinate 29,554,141 of NC_079228.1, forward strand.
CAGCATTTGGGATGTAGGTTTGGGACATGCTAACAGTGTTATGGAACTGAGTGTAGTTCCTCTGTTGGTCTCGTAGATCACCTGGTAGTGGTTTATTGGAGATGTGTGTGTGTGTGTGTCTTTGCAGCAGGCTGATAATCAAAGGCTTTGCAGGGCTCTGCTAATCTGGACTAAATATGGGATGAAACTACAGGTTCTCAATGCCAAGACTGCGTGTGTATGTGAGACAGAGAGAAAGAGGAAGAGATGGAGTGAACAACGGTACAAAGGCATTTATGAGCATCTATCTACACGTCTCTGTGTGTACTTGTGTGACTGAGTACACATGACTGAACAGAAAAGCCTATGCATGTGTGCATAGTGTGTTTCTGTGAAATCTGTGTGTGTGTGTGTGTGTGTGTGCTCGGTTTGGTGACAGCTGTGTTGTGGCGATGGGCGTTGTTGCCGCTTTAAACAGGAAGTCTGTCGGCCAGAACAACAATGAGCTGTAGCCCTGACCCACTCCACCCTACCCCTTATCCTGGACAAGCGGCGTGTGTGTGTATGTGTGTGTGTGTGTGTGTGTGTGTGTGTGTGTGTGTGTGTGTGTGTGTGTGTGTCTCAGATAGGAGGGAAGAGAAAGGTTAAAAAAAATGAAAAATAGGGAAAGTACACATTTAATCAGTAAATGTGATGGGATCACGTGTTTCACTATGCATTATGTACATCCATGTACTCATGTCCGGTTCTCTCTGTCTCTGTCTCTCTCTCGCCCACCATTTTTTCTCTCTCGTTTGAAGTTTCTTTGCACTTAACTTTGTATCCATCTATCTTCTTCTCTCCCAGTGGGTAGGTTTCCATTTCTTTCTGTCTGTTCTATCTGTCTTTCTTTTCCCGCATTTCCCCTCTTCTCTGTGTCCATCTCCATGCTCTCATTCCGTCTTTCACTTGTTCTTTGAGCCCCTCCTCTTCTCTTTTACGCTTGTCCCCCTTTCCCCCTATCTTTCTGCAGCTCTCTCTCTCCATCTTTTGTACTCTCTGTCTCTGTCTCTGTGTCTCTCCGTCTCTCTCTCTCTCTCGCTCCCTCTCTCTCTCTCCGTCTCTCTCTCCCTCTCCAAGTTGACTCCACTAAACCAGTGCTTTGGAAAATATCTGACATACTTCTCGTTCTTCCCCACCTCTCCTAACCAAGGCAGCCAGCATAGCAACACAAACACACACACACACACACACACACACACACGTACAGTTAGCACTGCTGGTTCTCTGTCTCTCCCCTCTTCCTTCTCTCTCTCCCTCATGTTTTCACTCACCTCCACCCACATCCACCCCCCCGAACTTTCTCCTCTTTGTGCCACATTCTCCTCCAAACCACAACTCTCTCTCCCTTCTCATCCCTCTCTCCTCTGTCCCCTCCAACAGAAACCACAACCCACGATGGTTTTCTCACTCCACTCAGTGTGGACGGAGGATGGAAAGCAGTCGGCATCAAAGCGGATCTGGGTAAGGATGGGAATGCTGTTGAAAGGCATATCGGGTTGTAACGGCTGGCTCGCTCACATGTGAATACTGTGGGAAAAACAATTCTGTAGTTATGAATTGAAAGTGTGTGTTAAGTTGCACTTGTAGTAGTGAACTGCCTGGTTACATGTCTATTTGTGCGGTTTGAGCGGCTGCTGAAGAGCTGGGGTATTTATCTGACAAATACTCTTCATCTAGTACACATATTTCATCTAGTACACATATGTGAAACCAGTTTAACCTTGTTAGAGTTTGTTTTGGGTTAAATCAATAACAAATTAACCCCATCTTCTGTAGCAGACATCGGTCTCAGCTCACTCGTCTGCCACCTGACAAATATGGCACTTTTGACTACATAAACCTGAATTAGAGGGAGCGTCCAGGCAGCATAGTGGTCTATTCCGTTGCCTACCAACACTGGGATCGCCGGTTCGAATCCCCACGTCACCTTCAGCTTGGTTGGGCATCCCAACAGACACAATTGGCCGTGTCTACGGGTGGGAAGCCGGATGTGGGTATGTGTCCTGGCCGCCGCACTAGCACCTCCCCTGGTCGGTTGGGGCGCCTGTTCAGGGGGAGGGGGAACTGGGGGGAATAGCGTGATCCTCCCATGCGCTACTTCCCCCTGGTGAAACTCCTCACTGTCAGGTGAAAAGAAGCAGCTGGCAACTCCACATGTATCGGAGGAGGCATGTGGTAGTCTGCAGCCCTCCCCGGATCGGCAGAGGGGGTGGAGCAGCCACCGGGATGGCTCGGAAGAGTGGGGTAATTGGCCGGATACAATTAGGGAGAAAAGGGGGGGAAATCCCAAAAAAAAAAACCCAACAACAACAACAATCAGAAGATGAGGTCAGGGTAAAAATCATCATGAATGCTGTAATGAAGGGGTTAAGTCAGTGTGTGTGTGTGTGTGTGTGTGTGTGTGAGAGTCTTGCTAACCTCTAACCCACAAAACATCAGCTAGGAAGTGTGTGACAGTTAACTATAACCTCCATCCATCATGACTAAGCAAGATGTGTTGAAACCACAAACTCGCTAACGAAATACCGTTATGTGTGTTTATTCTGTTATTCCTGCCACACCAGGCCTGACACTGTTTGTGCGCGCGTGTGTGTGTGTGTGTGCATGTGAAAATGCACATGGCTGTGACATTTCAGCATCACGACAGGTGAACGACTGTTTCAGACACACATGTGAGCTGGTGGGTCGGTGGGCGTGTGTGGTTGCGTGAACGAGAGACGGACCAACTGGCAATTCTTCCCGATGCTCGCTTATATGATATACAACAGCTGTTGCCCGACCAGCTCGTGTCAAGGATGCCACATGCACACGCACCGGGACGGGGACTCATCCAGAAGAGAAGATTTTGTTACGTAAACAACCCAAAAGATAAATTTTAGCAGTTGTGCAGCTGCAAGTGAAGGAACACTGTACAGCAGATGCACCGCATGCAGATGTGTTAAACTGGTGGTTCTTGATTTGTGTGTTCAGGATGCAAATACCCTCACATATCAGTGCTGCATCCTCATTTAGTCACCATGGCAACATCTAGATGGTGAAATAACAGCGGAAAGAAACTAGTCTTTTACAGGGAACCCCCCCCCTCCCTTTTCTCCCCAATTGTACTTGGCCAATTACCCTACCCTTCCGAGTCGTCCCGGTCCCCCCCTCTGCCGATTCGGGGGGGGGGGGGCTGCAGACTACCACATACCTCCTCCGATACACGTGGAGTCGTACATAGCGCGTGGGAGGATCACGCTACCCCCCCCCCAGTTCCCCCTCCCCCCGAACAGGCGTCCCGACCGACCAGAGGAGGCGCTAGTGCAGTGACCAGGACACAACATACCCACATCCAGTTTCCCACCCGCAGACACAGCCAATTATGTCTGTATTATGTCTGTAGGGATGCCTGATCAAGCTGGAGGTAACACGGGGGATTCGAACCAGCGATCCCCATGTTGGTAGGCAACAGAATAGACTGCTACGCTACCCAGACGCCCTACAGGGAACTTCTAATAGTACATCTATGACCCCTCATAGGCCCACACACACTACACTGGCAACCAAAGGCTCCCAATTTCCCATTACAGAGCGGTAATAACTTGAACTGAAATGAACAGAGCGGGCAAGTGTACATGCATGTATGTAATGTCTGCGCTGCATGTGTACACATGCGTGGGTGCATTGTCTCTGGCCTTGCTATCTGCCAAGCCAATGAGGTTTACTAAAGCAATTGCCATTTTGATGGCGTGTGTCCAAAACATCACTCGAGGACAATACATTTCTTAATCAGGACAGACGGGGAACATCCAGCTCTCCATCTCCCTCCCTCTGTCACCGTCTCTCTCTCAGCCACGCATGTGCACACACAGACACACACAGTAACCAGGCTCTGGTTTCCCTTAATGACACCACCGACGAAACATGACTGTTTGTCATTAACTGCTAATGCTGTAACCGCACGTCCCGCGTAACACGGCAATAAAGTGAACAGGACTACGCCCAACAGAAACAGGGCCCATGCTGCATTTCTAAAATGCACCAAGTACACAACCGTCTCTGACCAAGATACCGAGCAGTTGAGCCAACTAGCGCTCCCCGTTCTAAAGGCATGCTGGAGGCCGCCCATATCAAACATCCCAGTCATGGCTTCAAAAATATGCTGAAATATGCCTGATATGTGTGTGTGTGTGTGTGTGATGATATGTGACTGTGTGTGTGTGTGTTACAAGCAGTGCTAAATTTTCAAAGTATTACCAACACCTCATTGAAGCTGAATCAAACCACGTCTCACCGTTATGAAAATATCTTCCCTCCATCTACAGCCCCCTTTAAAAACTGAAGCGGGTTCATTTTCTTTAGGGTGAACTCATCTGGCAGGATGTAGCCGAATTTTCAATGCATTTAACTATTTCATAGCCGGACTGGGTGATCATATGATCTGCATGCTATTCACTGTAATGATATTTACCCAGTGTGCCGCTGTGAGTTGCAGTCCATATCACCCCATAACAAGGCTCAACCGACCCCTGCTCTGCCAGTCCTTATGGAAGAAGATTCAATTAAGGGCACAGAGCAGCAACGTGGATTAATAGTCTTGAGTGGGAAGAGTCTGTGGTCATCTTCATTACACAGGTTACAATACACTGACATGAATTAAGGGGAATTAATGGGTCGCTGTTGCACATTACAGCACCACAGCAGTATTTTTTTGATCCCAAACCCAGGGTCGGACTGGGAATAAAATTCGGCCCTGGAAATTTTCGCCTCGACCTCCCCCCTTTTCCCCAGCATACTTACAGCACTTACGAGTTGCATTAAGGAACATCAGGCTATTTATAACATAAAGTTGGCACCCTAACAACAGGTGTACTTACAGGGTTTCATAAGATAATGTAATAAATAGCCATGAAATAGGAAAATTCGGCAACCCAAGAGGCGCACTTGGGATTTTATTCATTTGACAATGGGCAACCCCACTCTCAGAGTATTTATGCTGCAATCCGTAACTTAAATAAAACAAATATGACATCATCATATGTCAAGAATGTAGTCTATGACAAAATGCAATGCGGCCATAATGAAACAAAACAGCCAAACTCAATTTTCACACTGGACAAACACTTTGCTTAATGTAGGCCTAGTCTATAATGATGATCTGGAAATGTGTCTGAAACTGGACATAATTAACAGCGCTCTAGTTATACTCGATCATCTGAAATTGTGTTCTCAGCTGATGTGATGCAACTCACACCTCAGGATTTCCTGCTATTGACACTCTCTAAACAGGTTCATTCACTGCTGTTGTCAGGCTGGGACATGCAGCAGCATGCCAGCACCCTATTGGAGCAGACCCAGAGTGACCAATCAGCTGAGCCATAATGGCACTCTCACTTACAGCACAGCACAGCACGGCACGGCACAGCGGCCTTAAGCAGCGAGTAGACTACAATAGCATGTCCTACCTTAGGCGGTGAGAAGACGTGTCATCAGTGCACTCTTCTCTGCCATCCTGTTTATTATCCCATCAGTGCCCTAAGCCATAAAAACATCTTGTTCTGTAGCCATGCCTGTTAGCATGTCTGCAGCATGACTGCCGTCAGGCATGCTAACAGGATTTTGCGTGGCAGTGACATCGGTACTTTTGAATAAATGTGTTAACGTAAAACATTTTGCAGCATCACCCTTGAGTTTTTTTTTTCCTTTTATCTCACTGACCTTTTCCACTCCACCTTTATCCATTTCAGGCTAGCTTTTCTTTTTTGTTTGGGATTTTCCCCCCTTTTTCTCCCAATTGTACTTGGCCAATTACCCCACTCTTCCGAGCTGTCCCGGTCACTGCTCCACCCCCTCTGCCGAACCGGGGAGGGCTGCAGACTATCACATGCTTCCTCCCGATACATGTTGAGTCGCCAGCCGCTTCTTTTCACCTGACAGTGAGGAGTTTCACCAGGGGGACGTAGAGGGAGGATCACGCTATTCTCCCCAGTTCCCCTTTCCCCCCTGAACAGGCGCCCCAACCGACCAGAGGAGGCGCTAGTGCAGCGACCAAGACACATGCCCACATCCGGCTTCCCACCTGCAGACACGGCCAATTGTGTCTGTAGGGACGCCCGATCAAGCTGGAGGTAACATGGGGAGTCGAACAGGCGATCCCGTGTTGGCAGGCAACAGAATAGACTGCAACACTACCCGGACGCCCCGCCAGCTTTATTTTCCATTTGATCTTTTAGCTTCCACTCGTTCTCTCTTGATTTGATTATTTCCTGCTTGACCTCTGACATTATATGGATGGATGCATCCACATGAAGGGGTGTGGGCAGGACGAGGGTACCACTTCCTGCACCTGCCTTACAGTATAGGTAGCCTATTGACAAATGGGACCATACAACCCCCAATCAGATGGGCTGTTCCAACATCCAGTGGGCCGTGGCAAGTAGGCCGAATTTTTTTCCTCACAATTTTCTCTCTCTTTTTTAAACCACATTTCTGGCCTTGTGGTCCACTAGTGGGCCGACCCATCTGTCATTTGCCAGAGTTGCCAAATTGCCAGTCTGAGCCTGCCCCAAACCCCCTCTGAAACCCTGCACAACTGTAGAAATCACACCTCAAGAGTATTCTGCATCTAGAAATCGGATGTATTTCTCTAGAGAGAAATGTGGCAGGAATCTCATTTCATTTCAACCAATGACAAGCCTCTTCTCTCGCTCACTCTCAACACACACACACACACACACACACACACACACACACACACACACACACACACACACACACACACACACACACACACACACATCCTTTCGTTCACCTCCCCGAGCCTCCTGTTCCCATTTCGTCTCTTCCCATCTCTGCCTTCGTCTTTCACTCTCCTCCTGTCTTTCACCCCCCCCCCCCCGCCCCATCCTCCCTCGTGCTCTCTCATCTTCATTTTAATGGAACCTAAACACACTGGGGAGGAAGGAAGGAGACAAGTAGGAGAAGACTAGGTGAGGACTATATATTATTTTGCTCATTTTAGAAATGTTCTGACTGGAACATGGTAAACCGTGGCTCAATTTTGCTGAGGCATTTTTGCAGTGACAGTGACTTCAGGGCATCAGACTGTGTCTCATGTATATCTGGGTCCTGACTCAGCAGTCTTTACTCATTTGGACCGTGACAGGGTGGGAACGGCACGTATAAATAAATTTTTTAAAAAAAACACGAAACAACAAAAAACAAACAAAAAGACGAGATATTTCTGCTGTACTGTGACGTACCGACCGAGCTGCATCAGTAAGCACTTCTATGAGGCTGTCACACTGTAAGACTTATATGGAAAAAAAACAAAACAAAAAAAAACAACCAAAAACCACATTGATAACACGTTTATCTGACTTTTATGATCTTGTACGATGATGCTCATTTGTCTGCGGTGGCATCCTTTTTGTCAAATTCAGGCTGATTTCATGAAGTCTGAGCTCGGTGTTGGGCCACCAGCTGGTCTCTGACACAGTCACTAGCAAGGCTGATGGGTCCCATCTCGAACCGTGACGGAATATGAAAACAAACGCATGCAAATCTCATGCAAACGACATCTGCATTCAAAGTGTGGTCCCAGCACAGAACTTCCCCTGCCTCCTCCTTTCTTTTCCTGTCCTCTTCCCCTCGTCTCCCACGATAAACCTACCTACCCCCCTCCCTCTCTCTGAGATGTCCCATATTCCTTTCAGTCATTTCAACTTCATTCATTATCTTCTCTTTCCCCTTCTTTTTTTGGAATGAAGCTCACCCTCCCAGAGAGAGAGGGACAGACAGGGCACACAACTAGACTTTGTAGGATTTCTTGAAGGTGCGGATATTTCTAAACTGAGATGAAAGGCTTTGTATCGCTAATGAGCTCGCAGGAGAGAGGGAGAGATTCTTTAATATTGAGGCAAAAAGGCACCTGGGTAGCATAGCGATCTATTCCATTGCCTACCAACATGGGGATTGCCGGTTCGAATCCCCGTGTTACCTCTGGCTTGGTGGGGCGTCCCTACAGACACAATTGGCCGTGTCTGCGGGTAGGAAGCCGGATGTGGGTATGTGTCCTGGTCGCTGGACTAGCGCCTCCTCTGATCAGTCGGGGTGGCTGTTCGGGGGGAGGGGGAATTGGGGGGAATAGGGTGATCCTCCCACACGGTACGTCCCCCTGGTGAGACTTCTCACTGTCAGGTGAAAAGAAGCGGTTGGTGACTCCACATGTATCGGAGGAGGCATGTGGTAGTCTGCAGCCCTCCCCGGCTTGGCAGAAGGGTGGAGCTGCGACCCGGACGGCTTGGAAAATAGGGTAATTGGCCAAGTACAATTAGGGAGGAAAAGGGAAGAAAAAAAAAAGATTGCGGCAAAAGTCACTTCAATGTTTCTGAAATTAGTTGATGGATAAGTTGACGTCCTGTTTTTCCTAGTGAACTTTTTACAGTGCTTGAATAAACTAGTTCTAGTCATCGCGAGTTGACTGCTGCTCTTATTGCTCAGGGACTTTTTTTTGTCGTCTTTCACTTGAGCCATCCCTCTGCCCCCCCCAGCACCTTCCTCCTCGCCTCTCTTTCACAGGTGTATACCGCAGGCAGCCTTTCACAGTCATCATTATCATATCAATCAAAACAGCCTTTTGTGTGCCATAGGAATCGTGCCCACCTGCATCTCTCTCTCTCTCTCTCTCTCTCTCTCTCTCTCTCTCTCTCTCTTCCAAAATCCCTCTCTCAAGGCCCCTTCTACATCTGTTCCTGTTATCTACTGGAAATTATTATGGGCTGGATGAGGAAAGTTATAAAGACAATAACAAATTTCACTCAGTTGTGACTGAAACATGCAATTGATGCATTCCCTGCCTGTGTGTGTATGGGGGGTGTTATCGTTCCGTCAATCTGTCCGTCCCCCCCCCCCTTTAAGACAGCATGCTAAGCTAGTCCATCTGTCTGTCCGACTCATTCATCTGTGTACCCACGCATACATACGGCCCACAAGCATATCTACGCACATGCATGTACACACACGCACACGCACACACACACACACACAGAGGCCATGCTTTAAAATGAGCTTCATGTTAATCCGCAGTCCTTCTGCTTACATCCGCCTGCCAATTTAGCGTCTCTTATCACTCAACGAAGGCCTTATCTGCCACACTAGCAGGTGCCCCTCCATACAAGCTGCACAGAGCAGCTTCCTCTCTCAGCCCTCACACCTCAGCCCCTCTCTGCCTCTCTCACTCTTTCAATAATCCCTCGTCTGTCTCGGTCCCTTGCTGTCTCCACGTCTCTCTTTCTCTCTCTCACCCACAAATACCCGCCTATTTGCTGGAGCCCCTAGGTCTCAACTTGAAACAATCAGGGCCCAATGTTTATTTACACTACGGGTGCCGCTTTGGCTGCATACTGGAGCTGCAGGGTGAGAGAGAGAGAGAGAGAGAGAGAGAGAGAGAGAGAGAGAGAGAGAGAGAGAGAGAGAGAGAGAGAGAGAGAGAGAGAGAGCAAACACACACAAGCAAAACCAACAGAGAAAAAAAGAGCAGAAGACAGAAGGCATCTAGAAAAGAAGAAGAGACTACTGATAGACAGAGAGAGAGAGAGCGAGAGAGAGGGATAAAGGACGAGAAGAAATAACGACAGAGAGAAAGAGAGAGGGAGAGCCATTTAGGGGCTGTAGAGTCCAGCTCATAGATCCATTGTAGACCCTGGCACATTCTTATCTGCTATCTTTATTTATACTCCCCAAACAGCTTCACACACTGTTTATGTGGCCATGCTGGCAAAGCCCCCACCGCTCGCTCACACACACACACACACACACACACACACACACACACACACACACACACACACACACACACACACACACACACACACACACAGTGTTTACCTCTCACCTTCTTATCTCAGCAACACAACCATCCAAGCATGCAGAAGGAGGACGAGAGTTGGTGGAGGAAAAGTGAGAGCGAGAGAGAGAGAGACAGTGAGAGAGCGATAGAGCGAGAGAGCGAGAGAGCGAGAGAGCGAGAGAGAGAGAGAGAGTTTGGCTCGGGGCCGGGCAGAGTCGGGGCAGAGAGAGAGAGGATTTCATCATGGGGCAAACCAGTGCAACGCATCACTTTTGCAAAATGTAAACAAAAGTGGTTCACTTCCCTTACACAATAAAGCCGTTCTGGAAAGATGAGCTCTGTAATATTTTTGAAATATAGGGGACCGGGTCTGTTACGACAGGGTAACAACACGGTGAAGCTATGTCAACATCCCAAGGCCTGTGGATGCTCTCTAACAGGCACATATTCGTCAAGTACATCTCGACCTTTACAGGGCATGACCCCGCTTGAACTGCCTGTTAATTTTGTGATGCAAATTACTTGTCTAAGAGAGGGTTTTAAGTGGTACACGTGTATTTTTTCATGGCCAGAGAGATCCTGAGCAGTCTGCTGGGAAACTCGTAGTCGCCGCTGCATTGCATTGTTTGATATGATCTGTACGTGTTGTGAAGTCCCATCGCTGTATTTCTAACCTATGATTTGCATCTGCTTTGGCTGTATTGTTGTGACCGTTATGCCCACAAAGTCAGCTGAGCTGAGCTGAGCTGAACTGAGAGTACTGGAGAGACAGGCGTTACGGTTTCATGGGGTTGTAAGACTCGCTGGAGGCACGTTTAAATCTAACATCTAAAAAAGGAGATTGCTCTTTTTCTGTTTCTTTTCAGCTTTTTTGCTCCTTTGATCAACTGAGAGAGAGAGAGAGACAGACAGACAGACTGAAGCCAGGCAGACACTGTACGATCCGAGTAATCTTGTACATTGTGTTAACTCTCACTGCTATGTGTGTGTGTTTAAACCGGGCCGTTCTGCACGGCCAAATCCTACGATGTCTACGCTCACACTGGACGGCACACACTGTTCCATTGACAATTTCTTTTTTTATGGATTTTTTTTTCCTCCCCAGTTGCACTTGGCCAATTACCCCACACTTCCGAGCCGTCCCGGTCGCTGCTTCACCCCCTCTGCCAATCCAGGGAGGGCTGCAGACTACCACATGCCTCCTCAGATACATGTGGCGTCGCCAGCCGCTTCTTTTCACCTGACAGTGTTTCACCAGGGGGGATGTAGCGTGTGGGAGGATCACGCTATTCCCCCCCCCCAGTTCCCCCTCCCCCCTGAACAGGCGCCTCGATCGACCAGAGGAGGTGCTAGTGCAGTGACCAGGATACATACCCACATCCGGCTTCCCACCTGCAGACACGGCCAATTGTGCCTGTCGGGACGCCCGAACAAGCCGGAGGTAACACGGGGGATTTGAACCGGCGATCCCCGTGTTGGTAGGCAACGGAATAGCCCGCCACACTACCCGGATGCCCATGTAGACAGTTTTATTTTACAGTTTAAGACATGTTTGTGAAGAAGGCTAGAAGAAAGGCGCAGGTTGCAGTCAAGGTCGGATTTGACCACTGTGGCAAAACCTCTGTTTAAGCTGATATACTATAGGCTACTTTTGCCAGAACTCGATCCATCTGGTCTCCACACAGTCAACGCACTGTCCGCGCTCTCTCGTCAGAGCCATGATGTTACTGATGGCTCGCTTAGGTGCACTCAGGTAGCTTCGCACTGAATTGTGGGAAAGTGGATCATGATACCACTCAAAATGCAAGACAGCCCCACCACCAAAGTTTCTGACATGCCAGAAAGCCATCTGATCATCCGACAGCCAGATCGCTGATCATTCAGGCAACTAATTGGGCGTCGCGACCCCCCTCAAACTGCACGCCCAACGACAGCCGACGGGGCAGAAATCGGGCCCCGACTCTAAAATGAGTCGCCGATGGCCAAACTGGGGTGGAACCCACAACTCGTACAGTGTCTGCCTAGCCTAAGAGACAGAGACAAATTTAACAGCATCCTCCAAGATTTGTTTTTTTTGTGCGGCATTGTAAGCAGAAGCCTTTCTTTCGAAATGTTGCACGGTCATTCTGGTGATGATGTGGCGTAACTCCTAAAAATAGACCATCTGCAATGGCGATCTCTGCACAACATTAATCCTCTCCTGTTTTAAGGCGGACTGTAGAAGGCATCTGTTACCATTACACTGGGGCCAGTGAGGCTGTGACTGCAGGGGACACACACAGACACAACAAAAATAGACACACACGCGCACACACACACACATACACACACACATCAAATCAAATATGCAATGACACAGCCATTTTTTTTAAAAGCTATGTTCAGGCAAACACATAGAGAACCTCACATATATACTCAGAAATAGACTTACACACACACACACACACCCACATGCGTGCGCACACACAAGCATGCATGCACACACAGGAAGTTAAAAGCAACATGTAAAGTCACACAGAAGCTCAAATTACAAAATATATGCATGTTGCACCACTTAGTAGAGTTACTAAGTAAATAATGGTAACACTGAGGTCAGGATGCTACTGACAAAAAAAAAAAAGACTGAAAAAAATCAGTTTCTTTGCCTGTCAAGACTATCATCCGTCTTATTTCATTTTTAAATTACACCATCATTTAAAATCAGTTTTTCATAAACAAATTCTAATGACATCACTAAACAATTCTGAAATAATTCATATTTCTATTTTCCACCTCCGTCATTAAAGTGAGCAAACAGAACATGTGAGCAACTTTATGTTCCCCTGAAACTAAAAAAGGGCTCAGGTCAGGCAAACCCATGGCCACCCCCAAAACAGTCACAGCGTGACCCCGAGATGAGGCAAGACGGTCTGTCAAACACATTGTCACCGTGACACGCACACACACACACACACACACACACACACGCACACACACACACACACACACACACACACACTGTCCTTAATATGTGACCCCAATAAACCCTAAAACACACCTGTACAAGCACAAACACACACCTTCTCTCCCTCACAAGCACACAGGCTAGAGACAGGATAGGATGGAAAAGCTGTGATAGTGTGTAAACAGACTAAAGTAGATACTTCCCTGAACGCACACAATGTGGTTATCCAAAGGAATTGAATCAAGTGCAACTGGACTTGGTATATATCCGTGTAATGAGAACATTCACAGACACAATCTGGTCTGAGGAACGGTCTGTTGCGATCGCATCGACAGACTTGTCTGTCTGTTACAAGACAAACCCACCCTGTATAACTCAAGAAAATCTACATGAGATTGTCGTCTGCATCGGGCTGTATATCGTAAACGCTATCCAGAGGTCGTGTGCTCTCTATCTCTCTCTCCACACACACTACTATATACACGCAAATTACTCAAGCAACACAGTAAAACCTTGGCTTGTACTGCTTCTGTGTTTGATCAGGCCCCATGTACACAAACTAACAAACATTACACAGTATTGGACGGGACTCACATGGTCCACATCTTGTAAACAGTCGTGTAAACAATGGCAACAGCTCTTAAATGTGCCCCTGACTTTGTTAGAGCAAACCCCGCCATTGAGAAAATGTTGTGAGCAGCCTGCGAGCACAGGCTGTACTTACAGGCACACACACACACACACACACACACACACAACAAATGGGAGTGATTAAGTTCAAAGACAGGCATGAAGACTCGCACATTTCCACATAAGCACACAGTAACTGCATGGACATGTTTGGATGCACACATCTTAACAGGCATGCATGCCCCCACGCAACCTGTGTGCCAATGTCAGGACGGACGCACACACACACACACACACACACACACACACACACACACACACACACACACACACACACACACACACACACACACACACACACGTGTGTGTAAATCTCCTTGAGGGTAGTTTCCAATAAGTAGCCAAGACCCCCATTTGAGCATCATATTGCAAACACTGAAAGTGTTACTACTGTAACACAACAAGCTAATTATGGAGTCTGCATAGCGAAGTCAACCCTCGCAGATGAATTTTCCATGCTATGTCTGCATTGGTTATGTCGGTCGCTTGGCTGAGCAGCCTTTTCGGACTCTGATCCTACACTATGCCTCTGTCGGAGTCCGTTTTCCGGTTTATATTTTTGTCAACTACATCCTCTTTCATGTCCGTGTCCAATGCTAAAGATGCCACCTCAGCTCAGCACTCACTTTCCCTTTAGTGCTTATTTCTTTGTAGGCTAATAGTTTTAGAGGAGATAGGTCAGCATTGCAGGGTCACAGGAGTTTTGAACCTACCCTGTTGTCTTGGCAATGTAATTTTGGCCCCTGCGCTCTTTGGTTATATCGATAGTAAATCACTGTGGATTATACTGTCTACTCAATGCCTAAAATATAAATGTAAAAATACTAAGTGTGCCACTTCCCACATGCATTTTCCGTGGTCTATCTTCAAATGGATCTTTTCCCATGACATGTCTACGTCAACAACATTCCCGGTTTAGCTCACCTCTCACAGCTGCATTTTTCATGTTGTGCCAGCAGCAAAATAAAAGCATTTCCTTACAACATACTACAAAGCTCCCTATATTCGTTTATGTGCCTAATGTATTTTCTCACGTCTGCCCCCATAATTGGCCCTGTGATAGCCTGGTAGGGCCCTGTGATGGCCTGGTGGCCTGTCCAGGGTGTCTCCCTGCCTGCTGCCCAATGACTGCTGGAATAGGCTCCAGTATCCCCGCGACCCTGAGAGCAGAATAAGTGGTTCAGATAATGGATGGATGGATGGATGGATGGATGGATGGATGGATGGATGGATGGATGGATGGATGGATGGATGGATGGATGGATGGATGGATGGATGGATGGATGCCCCCATAATGTGTTTACGTCTACTGCCTTTAGGACTCTGAGTTAAACCAACAAACTTAAAAACAACAGATCATACAACCAAGCAACATCAGTGAACAGCCATGACCACATAACTAGGCCCTACTGGTTGCTGCCTTTGAAAAATAACACTGACAAAACCTCTAATGCCACCAGTTATTGCCATTATTAAAAAAGAAGAAGAAGAAACAAAACAGTGATTATACCTCTGTGTCAATAGCCGAGCATGGCAATGGTGTCATTGATTCATTCCTTACCCTGTCAGAACCCGAGAGTGGTTCTGTGTCCCAGGCCTCGGCCCCTGTTTCAAGTACAAATCCCTGAGGCCTGTAGGCCTGAGCCTGGCCTATCTCCGTTTGGGTAAACAGGTTCTGCAGCAGGCCCGGCTCTAGCTGATCCCAGGCCTGGTCCATAGCCATTACAGGGGGATGGTCCAGGGCAGAGCTGTCCGACTCCCAGTCACTGTCCCCAGTCATAGAGCCAAGCACAAAATCCACCCCGTCTATCCCAGACTGGGTCCCTTCAGAGTATGAGTCCAGATCGAGCTCCTGGGCATCCTCACAAGCTGAGCCACCATCTGAGGGGCCCAGGTGGGGCCGTTCAGGAGCAGCCAGATAGACAAAGCTATCTGAACTGAGAAAAGCCCCTTCCTCCTCTGAGTTTGGGCAGAAGGGAGGTTTGAGGATTGGGCTTGGGGGCGTGGAGTCCTCAAGAGGAGAAGGAGGGCAGTCACCGGGTACGTGGGGAGGCAAAGACACGGCCAGGTAAACGAAACTATCGGAGGTCACAAAGGCCTCAGAGTCCTTACTTTGTAAGCCTGCACCCAGAGAGTTGGGCTTAGAGGGTGACTGAGGCGAGGGGGAAGGTGGAGTTGAGTCTGTGTTTTGGGGATGTATGACAGGAATAGGGTCAGATGAAGGGTGGGCAGTTGTCATTGTTGTAGTTTTCTGGTCTGGCTCCTGCCAGGGCATTCTCAGAACCATAGCTGCATCTTCAGGGATGACAGAATCCTGAATCTCTGATAAAACTGATGTCCTTCCACTGTCAGGGGTCATTTCTATGGCAATGTCACCAATCCCCACTGAGGCCAGCTCTTGTTGACAGGAAGTTGGAAAATCAACATCCTGTGTAGTTTCGATTTGTCTTTCATTTGTGAGCAGAGGCTCCGGGGAGTGATCCATGACTGCCTCCACACTGTTTTCCAAATTTGGCTCATATTTTTCACACACATCCCACTCTGTTTCTACCTCCCCCTCCTCCTCCATTTCACCTTCCTCCTCAATCTCCTCCACTTCTTCCTCTTCGGCATGAGGATTCAGAGGGCTAGAAGGAGAGGAGGTTTTCTCAATTACCATGTCCTCCTCCTCAATGATTTCCACCTCCTCACCTTCTTGGCCTGACGATGCACCACTGTCTGGGTCCGTCTCAGCCTCGGCAGTTTTTTCTCGCTCCGGGTCTGTCTGTGTGATGTCACTCACACCGGTTCGGTCTGGTTGGGACATGTGTACCCCACTGGAGTCAGACTCAGGGAGGCGACCAAGAAAAGAGTCTGTTGGGTAACTCTGCTCCTCTTCATCATCATACTGTTCATCAATGAAACCGTGTTCATTTTCATGATCTCTTGCTCGCATCGAGTCAAAGCATGGCATCTGTGAAAGATCTTTTTCTTCAAGGTCAGAGTCACTTAAATCACAGATGGCTCTACAATCTTCTAAGCTGGGCTTCTCATCCTCACCTGGCTCTATCATAACTGCATCCAGAGGAAGCGTCCCATCAAAATGGACAAAAACAGTCTTATCTCCTTTCTCCCTCTCATCTACCTCCACCTCTAAACTTGGAAGGACGTAGGTGTCAAGTGGCTCAGGGTCAACACTCATCTCTCTCCCCTCCCCTTCCTCCTCTTGACACTGCCTTTCCAGCTCAAGGAACAGGTCATCTGACCCGGCTCCTGAGCTCGGGCAGGGTGAGACACTAGAGCCCCTGGGGCCTCCGAACCCAGTCGGAGGAGTCAGTAAGGGCCAGTGCACGGACGAGCCTGTTACATCCCAGCTCTCCGAATCCAGAGCTTCTCTGTCCCAAGGCTGGTCAATAATTTCTCTGTTCTCCAGCTTCAGAACAGCCTCCCACTCTCTCTCTTCTCGCTGAGCTCTTTCCTCCTCCACCTGGTCCCTCTCCCTTTTTTCTGCCTCTTCATCCTCCTCAATTTTTCTGCCCTCCTCTTTGTCTTCCTCACCTGCCAACTCCTCCAGTATTCTGCGCTCATCCTCTTCAAATTTAAGCTCAGAGGCTGTGCGCTGTCTGAGCTCACTGCCCTGAGCACCCCAGCCCAGGAGACCCTCCTCACCTCCCTCCTGGCTGACACAAGGGGAGAGAGGGAGACCGCCATACACCAGCCCCTCTTCCTCATGGAGGAATGGAGATGGGGGGTCTAGGAGGTACAGAGACTCCTCATCCAACTCGCTCTCTTCACCTAATAGAGGAGGCAAAGGGGGGAGGATAGGGAAGTTGTGCCTCAGGCCCACCTGAGTCTTCTTCCCTGCTGTTATACTTCGAGGCCATGTACGGGCCTTGGTTGGGGGGCAAAAAACTGGTTTTGGGGGAATTAGGGGGGCACAGTCCCCTTGGTCCTGCTCTAGAAGAGGAGAGTCCCGCTCAGAGTCCGAGGTTTTGGTGGACTCAACGGGCACCTCTGAGATCTGTCTAAATTTAGCTTTGGGAGAAGCTGTAGTACGCTTGACCTCATCTTTTCTTCTCTCTATCTGTCTGGGTGTACCGGGACTATGCTGTGGCATACTTCCTGAAACCTGAGGCTCCAGCGTCTGGCTAAATGCAAGTGGCTGTTCCTTCGAGGGTGAAGGCAGTGCATAAGTCTGTTTGTGTTGCTTCTGTATCAGAGGGTGAAGCTGCTTTTGCCTGCTGAGGACCGGAGGAACAGGGCTGACTGTAGGGGTCAGAGTCGGAGAGGAGGAGACTGTTGGAGTATGGGGAGCAGAGGAGAGAGGGGAAGGGGTGTAAGGAGGTAAGGGGGGAGTAGAGGAGGAAGGGGTAGATGGGGGTAGATGAGAAGAAAATGGCTGTAAAGGAGAGAGGGGGATCCCTGCCCCAGATAGACGTTTCTCTGCTCCCTCCACAGGCAAGAACTCCAGTCGCTCAGCAAACTCCGGAAAACTGGGAGGCATGAAGGCTTTCCAGGAGCGGCGGTTAGGGTTGTCCTTCTTATCACTGCCTTGGTGTCGTCTTTTGACCACCGCAGCCATGCCTCCAGATGAAGAAGAAGACGGGGCGATGGGTAAGCCTGAGCCTATGACACCAACTGGTGGGGACATGCTCTGTGCATCTCCAGTTAGTTTTAGTGCATCGAAGATCACCCGCTCATCTAGTTTCTTTACTCCTCCAATATTTTCTGAATTTCTGGAAACAAAAACACTGCCTATATCAGCTCCGATAGTCCCGTTGCTAGACAGCGTGCTACCCTCTCCTCTTCCCTCCCCACCAGAACCTAGTGTGCTTCTGGATGGTTGGCTCAGTTTAGTGCCCTGGTCAATCTGTTCATTGATGCGCATGGTGTCATAAATTGATCGCTGAGGGACGTAGCAGTCCTCTATGTATGCCTCGTCCTCATCACCTTTCCCCAGGCAGCGAGGGTTCTGCCTCAGGCAGTCCGGGCGGCTCAGAGGTTTCCCCATTCTGCCCCTCGAAGTCTCCTATGTGTAGCAACAAGGAAGCCCTGTTGTGATAATGATTTAATGGGGCAGGTGTGGAGACCCTGCAGTAGTCTTTCAAAGGCAGGTCCCTTGAAGAAATTTAGTAGATAAAAGTAAAAAAATCAGGTCAGAGGGGGAAAATGAGTGCCATATGTACCATCAATTGTCCACAACAATCCATGTTGTCAAACATCCATGTCTAGTCACAGAGGCTAGAATAAAAAATAAATAAAAAACCCTGTAAGTCACATTCTAACAAAATAGTCAGCGTTTTATAATCCACAATAACAGTTCACAAGTGGTTTTTGGGTTCCCGGCTAGGTCACTTCAACAGACATGCATTTTCCTGGTTTTTCTGAGATGCTGAGTGTCATCAGCAAGGGAGTAAGAGACGCAGTCCTCCTCCACGACAACATATTAACCACCAGCTCTGTTTATTTGAAAGACTGATAGGAATGAGGGAGGCGTGGCAGGACAAACCGAAGGAGGGGTAGAAACAGTCACCATCTCCCTCTCGGAGAAGTCCAAAGTCCAAGACGAGGGGAGCGCCATGTAGATAACATCCCTTTTGTTATCCTCTCATAAAACACCGACCCCTGCCTTCTCCTCCGCCGTC
>NC_079228.1:29583248-29680530 GCF_029633865.1 Lampris incognitus
ATCAGATATCAGGCTGACACCAAGCTCAAATAGAGTATCGATATCATGGATTTTACCCAAGGCTAAAATCCGATACCAAAAGCAGTCATCAGTAACATGTCAAATAAAAGCAAAATGGCTTGATTTTTTGAATTTTTTGGTACATGGAAGCCTGTATTTCTGCAATGGATGGGGGGGAAAAAAAGTATTATCTCTCAGTTATTTTGCCCATTGACCCCAAACTAATGGTCAAAGTCTGCACGGTATAGCAAAACGTCATGGATCGGGTGGGTACTCGGTATCAGCTGATACTTCAAGATTTGTATTCTGAATCAGTAGTTGTAAAAGTAATTTTGATGCATCACTAAAGAGAGTAGTACAGAAAAATGGTAGAATACAATAGGAGGAGAGGAAAAACAAACTCAGAACAGAAATAGGATGGAATGTCATAGAAGAGAACAGAAAAGAGTAAAACAGAACAGAGAAGCACACAAAATACCTTTATTTCTTTGTGCCAGGTTGAAAAGGGCCTTCTAGTTTCACCTCAGACAGCGATTACACACACACACACACACACACACACACACACACACACAAAGAGACGGCAAGATGGAGACAATGTACACAATGACCAGACTGAACTGTAAAAATTACTTCTTAACATGTTCTTTCTCCGTCTCTTTCTCTGCACGTGTCATCTTCCTTTACAGCTCCTATTCAGCTTCCCACATATCTCTCTCTCTCTCTTTCTCTCTCTCTCTCTCTCTCTCTCTCTCTCTCTCTCTCTCTCTCTCTCTCTCTCTCTCTCTCGACACCTCTTTATCTCATCTGTCTGTTTGTCCTCTGCCACACATTCATACAGCCCGCTCTCATTAGGAGACACGCAAAGATGAAAGAATGGAGAGAGAGAGAGACAGACGGACAGACAGGGAGATAGAGAGAATTGAAAAGAGAGCAAACGGGATACAGAGGCAGAGAAGATGGGTGAAAAGACAGGGGAGAGAGAAAGAGAATCGTCCTGACGACAAAAAGGAAAAAGCGAGCGAGAAAGCAAGACAAAGATGCTTCATGTACATCCTTGATGGTCACAAAATGTAAAAAAATTAAATCAAGACAAATAAAATGAGACGGAGAGAGGGGGGGGAGAGAAAGAGCGAGAGAGATAATTAGTGAAAAAAGAGTTTGGTTGAGGGGAGCGAGCAGATAAGGGGGAAAACGGAGCGATGGCGATGCATGAAACAAAACAAAATGTTCTTTCATCCGCCCACACATCTGAAAGGCAGTAGAACCAATCGCTCTCCGGGGGACAGGCACGACTCCTACTAAATATTTCAAACACATGAGAACGATTAGCCCAAATATCACATGCATCGTTCATCAATTTGAAAAACCATAACCCCCCTATCGCCGCCCCCCCCCCACACACACACACACATTCTCCAGTATTGCAACGGGGAATTCTCGCATACTTCTCTGAGGCCGTCACACGCTTACGTGCTTTTTGCAAGTGGACAGGATGTGACATCACGGCCAGGAATGTAGTCTTTAGCGATAAATAGGCGGCGAGTCAAAGACCCGTCTGTCTGCGCTCCTATAGCCCCGGCTTCTCAATCGATGGCCCACCGAAACAAGCGGTGGAGCTTTGTGCCAAGCAAAGCAGGTCCCACAGTTCATCTTATGAGGAAATGCGGACAAATGTCATTCCTGCTGAAGTGCGGCGGAACGCCAGCGCCCGGGAACGCCTCTGAGCACTAACTGATGGATTATCCTGGCTACAAAAACATTTTCTTGTGACCCCTTGTTCTGCTTTATCTGCTGTCACCCTCCATCCTCTCTCTTCCCTCTATCTCACGCTTAGAAAAAAATACCAAAGGCAGACTCACAATCACATTCACTTCAATAAATGAACACACAGCGACCTCACTCCCCTTCTGGAGTCACGTTAGACTTCTTTTCCATCCAAAACTCATGTATATGTGTACAACTCTGCATGTATTTACCATACAGTGTAGGCTTGTTTTGCATCCACCCAAATCTAACTAGTAGTAGGTCAAAGTACATACCAAACACACAAAAATCTACCCAAATCTAAATTGTAGTGGGTCAAACTACATACCAAACACACAAAAATCTACCCAAATCTAACTTGTAGTAGCACACAAAAATCTACCCAAATCTAACTTATAGTAGGTCAAAGTGCATACCAAACACACAAAAATCTACCCAAATCTAACTTGTAGTAGGTCAAACTACATACCAAGCACACAAAAATCTACCCAAATCTAACTTATAGCAGGTCAAAGTACATACCAAACACACAAAAAATCTACCCAAATCTAACTTGTAGTAGGTCAAACTACATACCAAGCACACAAAAATCTACCCAAACTAACTTGCAGTAAGTCAAACTACAAACCAAGCACACAAAAAGGTGAAACTGCGGTCATCACACAATGGTGAGTTAGTCAAAGACCTAAAAGCAACAAACTGGTCTGGTTTATTGGAGCAGTGGGTCGCTCTGTGCTCTGTCATAAGGTTCACTACCCCCCCCACCCACCCCCACACACACACACACTCACACACAAAATACTTAATGCACAAACACACAAGCACACCATTTGCATTTAAAGTTGGGGGATGCTTAAAATGGAAGCGCTGGGAAACCATTTGCCTTTGTCTGAGTGCAGTGTGTGTGTGTGTGTGTGTGTGTGTGTGTGCGTGTACTTAGTGTGTGTAATGTGGGTGGGTGTATGTGTATATTGTATGTGTGGACGTTCGAATGTGCATTGTGAGTAAATGCCTTTGTGTCTGTGAGTGCGTTAGTGGTGCGTGTTCCCATGTGTTATGGTGTGTGTATGTATATGTGTGCATGTGTTTTCCCACAGTACAAACACTCTGATTGGCCAAAGAAGCTTCCCAACCACAGCGATGATTCA
This sequence comes from Lampris incognitus, assembly GCF_029633865.1. Classification (NCBI taxonomy): domain Eukaryota; kingdom Metazoa; phylum Chordata; class Actinopteri; order Lampriformes; family Lampridae; genus Lampris; species Lampris incognitus. The sequence goes on from NC_079228.1 coordinate 29,586,164, forward strand.
CATAAGGCACAGCCAGCCATGCTTTCCCGGCTGCCACGTCAAAAAAAAAAAAAAAAAAGAAACAAAAAGACAGCATAAACTTTCCTCTAATATTCAGAAAGTCCCATATCTTTTTTTGTTGTTGATCCCCCCCCCTTTTTCTCCCCACTTGTACCCGTTCAATTACCCCACTCTTCCGAGCCATCCTGGTTGCTGCTCCACCCCCTCTGCTGATCCGGGGAGGGCTGCAGACTACCACATGCCTCCTCCCATACATGTGGAGTCACCAGCTGCTTCTTTTCACCTGACAGTGAGGAGTTTCACCAGGGGGACGTAGAGGGAGGATCACGCTATTCCCCCCAGTCCCCTCCCGCCCCGAACAGGTGCCCCGACCGACAGAGGAGGCGCAAGTGCAGCGACCAGGACACATACCCACATCCGGCTTCCCACCTGCAGACGCAGCCAATTGTGTCTGTAGGGACGCCCGACCAAGTCGGAGGTAACGCAGGGATTTGAACTGGTGATCCCTGTGTTGGTAGGCAACGGAATAGACCGCCACGCCACCTGAACGCCCCAGAAGGTCCTATATTTTGAAAAATGTGGGTTTGCCTCATTCTGGCATTGTCCGAGCACTATGAAATAATATTTTTGTGCCGAATTCGGCGCTATTTCCCTTTTTGCTAGCCGTCGGGCAGAAATGACTAGACCACACAAGTCGGTCAGAAGTGGTCCTGGTTAGGGATGCCCCCCGAAACCCGGTTCTAAATTAGTAAAAACCGGAGCATTTTTAAGATCGGACGTTTTCGGCTCTGCTATCGGTAGTCGGTAGGTACTCGAGAAATCATGGAGTGAGATTTATATTGTGGCAATTGTGTTTTTCGAGGAATTTAAACGTCGCGAACATAATCTTGTTTGCCGTTTTCTCCATCTCTCTGTCTCTCTCTCTTACTGCGCGAGGGGCGGGGCTGTGCTGTGGTCCACACACTCGCTCACACATGCACAGACAGCTCTGCTCAAGTGCTCATCATGGCGGAGAGAACTAAACGTTCAAAAGTTTGGGTGTATTTTTCAAAAGTCGATGACAACAACGCTCGTTGCCACGAGTGCAACAAATCATTTGCCAGTAAGGGTGGCAATACAAGCAATCTGTCGAAACATCTTTTGTCAAAACATGGTATTAATCTGCAGAAATGCGGCGTTTTCCACTGCTTTGCTCGTAGTGTTCCATCCACATCCACTGCAGGTAAGCTGTATGAGCCATAGATACGGAGTTAGCTAGGCTAATAACGAATTATTACGAATAGAATAATAAATAAGATATAATTGCTTAGCTAATTGTTTAGCTGCAAATATTTGAAAGATTTCACAACTTTTTGTAGATTGTCAGGCTGAGGCTGCAGCCACCATGTCCCAGCCCACCCCTCCTCCCTCTACCACCACCGGTCCCAGCCAAGCCCAAAGTCCCTTCACGCTAGCAGCTAGTGGAAGGATGACGGAGGATAGGGTGAACGAGTGTCACAGGGCTGTGACCCAGTTTGTTGTCAAAGGCCTGCACCCCTTCTCTACAGTGGAGTCCAAGGGCTTTAGGTAACAACTAATCAGTCAGTGTATATTGAGGTTTTTTTTAATACATAGTTGTCAAAAAGGGGAGCAGCTTTGTTATATGTTATTGAAGCAGCTATTCCCACCACTCCACACAAATTTACAATAATTCAATCCTTTCTTTACTTTAGGGAGATCACCAATGCTCTCAACTGCAAATATACCCCTCCCTGCAGGAATGTCCTCAGTAACACACTGATTCCTGCCTGGTAAAATGTTGAAAAGGCCAATGTTATCGCAGAGCTTAAAGATGTGCCAAAGTTAGCCATTACAACTGATGGGTGGACCAGCTTAACTCAGGACCACTACCTCACGGTTACAGCACATTACACAAGCCAAGGCAGTGTGAAACAAAAGGTGCTTAAAACCAGAGCTGTTTACCAGGCACAAACAGGAGATGTAGTGGCAGAGGAGATCACAGAAATTCTTGAAGAATTTAGCATAGAAGTTGGCAAGATTGTAGCAGTGACAGTCGACAATGCTGCTAATATGGATGTTGCCATAAGGAAACTCCATGTCCTGAAAATCGGATGCTTTGCTCACACACTGAACATAGCAGCGCACAAAATCTATGAGATCAGTGCCATTGACAGGTGGGCAGGAAGAATCAGGGCAGTAGTTGTCTGGATGAAGAGGTCATCCATGGCTAAAACAGTCCTGAAAGAAAAGCAGCAGCTCCTAGGTAAGAAGCCAGTTCAACCTATTAAAGCATTTTTTAAAAATTCCCAATCAAATTTTAATTAATTTAATTATATATTCAAGTGTGCTGTGATGAAAATTTTGTTTGTTTCAGACCTTCCCCAACACACAATGATCCTTGATGTGAAAACAAGGTGGAATTCTCTCTTTCTTATGGTAGAAAGATTCATGGAGCAATACCTAGCAATCCAAGCTGCATCCATGGACCCACGACTCAGGAAACATATGGAAAAGGACAAATTAGGCCGGCTGAAAGATGAGGATTTCCAGAAGGCTGAGGAGTTTGTACAACTCATGCGTGTCATGTACACATCCACCCTGTGCGTCTCCGGTGAACAAACTCCCACCTGTGGCCAAATCCTCCCGATCCTCAGGAAACTTGAAGACCATTTCACAGTGCAGGAGGAAGACACACTGTTTGTGTCGAGCATTAAAGAGAAGGTTTGGGGGAATCTCTCTGGAGGTTACCAGGAAGACACCATCCAGGCCTTCCTACTCGAGGCGACAGCGATGGACCCCAGGTTCAAAGGGAAGATGGAGAGTGATGCCACCTGGGACCGGCTGAGGGAGGCAGCTGTAGCAGAGGAGGGGGGCCACACAGAGGAGCAGGGCCACACAGAGGAGTAGGACCACACAGACACAGACCAGCAGCAACAGGAGTCAGAAGAAGAAGGAAAGGAGGAGACAGCCACTCCACTCTACAAACCAAGGAATGCCTTGGAGGAGCTGTTTGCTGATGAAGACATGGAGCTGCGGACCACCATGCGGCAAAACACCTTGTCCGTCAGTGAACGAGTTGATCACGAACTCCAACTCTACAAAGGCCTGCCTTCCATCCCCATGTCAGAATCCCCTGCTTTGTGGTGGTGGGAAAAGAGAGGTACTCTGCCCTTGCTGACACAGCTTGCAACCACCCACCTCTGTGCCCAAGCCTCCTCCACCCCCAGTGAGAGGGTCTTCTCTACAGCCGGGACACTATAAGTCAGGAGAGATCACGACTCCTGCCGGAGAAGACAGATATGTTGATTTTTCTGCAGAAGAACTGTTAGGATAATGTTCTAGGTTCTTGTTTGTTTGAACTTCCGTTAGCCTTTTGCTGTAAAAATTTATTTTTAATATATATATATATATTTTTCTTTATCTTTATCTACTTTTATTTTTTATCTTATTTGTTGTTGTTGAATGTTGATTATAAAGTCTATAATTCAGACGCATTTAAAACATTGCTGCTGCGGTTGCTGCTGAATAAATTATATTTGTTTATATTTATATAAAGTTATATAATAGAATAATAAAGCAATGTCGATTCTGTTCTTAATTAAGTGTCTTTTTTTCTTGCATAATAATCAAAAAGAACCGATAAGAGTATCGATAAAGTACCAAACCGATAAGCAGTATCGATAAGAGTAGTAGTATCGATAAAATCCTAACGATACCCATCCCTAGTCCTGGTCACACAAGTCTGCATCACGGGTGGGCCGTTATGAAATGAGCCAATCATTTTTGACTTAGTAACTTGTTAAAACTCGCCCCTGGCCAGCTTCACTTCTGAGCCAGGCAACATCCGTCATACGATTAGCTTAGGTCGCTTAGGTCAAGAAATGACTTGCAACATGACCAGCAAAGCCTGCCAGGTCAAATTTGCAGCTTCTGGCCGTCAGTCAACAAACTTTGCTTTGGAATTCTGGATTTGCGGTAAAACTGGCAGGACCGGTCGCCTGTCAATCAGCGGTCAGGCGTTCAGTCGGGGTGGTGAATAATACATTTGTGGAAACGCCCACAGGGAAGCGGCTTGTTCAGTTTGAACCTAGTAAGAGCTGCTGGATAATCAATCAAAATATTAGATTTAAGGGCGCCCGGGTGGCGTGGCGGTCTATTCCGTTGCCCACCAACACGGGGATCAGCAGTTCGAATCCCCATGTTACCTCTGGCTTGGACAGGTGTCCCTAAAGACGCAATTGGCCGTGTCTGTGGGTGGGAAGCTGGGTGTGGGTACGTGTCCTGGTTGCTGCACTAGCGCTTCCTCTGGTCGGAACAGGATGCCTGTTCGGGGGGGGGCGATGACGACTGGAAGGAATAGGGTGATCCTCCCACATGCCCCTGGTGAAACTCCTCACTGTCAGGTGAAAAGAAGGGGCTGGCGACTCCACATGTATTGGAGGAGGCATGTGGCAGTCTGCAGGCCTCTCCGGATCAGCAGAGGGGTGGGGGAGCAGCGACCGGGACGGCTCAGAAGAATGGGGTAATTGGCCGGATACAATTGGGGAGAAAAAGGGGAGAGGAAAAAAAAATTAGAAACCCAAGAAACCCAAGTAAGGTCATGTGTGCACCACTGGAGATGACCATAAGCATGTCATGCTGTCCACATGTGTGAGTGAATCATGGAAGCTCATATGTGTGATTTTGCGGCCGTCCTTGCGATGTATTTGGGGTATTTTTACAGCACCTCAGATTTGGGTAACTGTGGTACTAATAGCCACATTAACACAATCTCTGGTATTCTGAGTGACTCAGTAAATTGCTGTCATTACACAGTCAGCAGAAAGTCTTCCTGGGATATAAAACAGTGATTGGATTTGGTATTTTTCTCACGAAGTGCCTCTCCCAGACAGTCCAGAGGGAGGGAAGGAGGAGGAACAAAAGGAAGAGCTCTGCTATCAAATTTAAGCCAACGTCCATCACAATGGTGACAAGGCTAACGAGCTCCAAATGCAAGCACCGGCGCCGAAACCCCAGGAGGGGTGTGTGTGTGTGTTTGTGTGTGTGCGTGCGTGTATGTGGGTTTGAGTGCATGTTAACCTGTGTGTGTGAGCTTTTGTTCTCTGTGAGTGTGTGTGTGTGTGTGTGGGAGCGAGACAGACAAAGTGAGTGGACGGAGAAAGATTGTGTTTTCGTCACTAGGAAACATTGAGACTTCTCTGAGAGTGTGACTCAGCAGAGTTCATGAGACATTTTTGAGAAATGTGACTAAACCTCTATTTGTCTCACGCACGCACACATACACACACACCTCTACACAGTTTCCAAAGAAGGTATGGGCCAGAGGGAGACAGGACACCTCAGCTTTAAAAGTCTACAAATTGGAGGTCACTTTAGTGTGTATGTGCGTGCGTGCGCGCGCGCGCACACACACACACACACACACACACACACACACACACACACACACACACACACACACACACACACACACACACACACACACACACACACACACACACACACACACACACACACACACACACACACACACCATTGCTGGCTTGATGTATACTCCTCATTAAAGCCAAAAACTTTTCTCTACCTCAGCAAGTAAGACGTCAACATGTCAAAAGGCCTGATGGGAGGGAGAGAGAGAGAGAGAGAGAGAGAGAGAGAGAGAGAGAGAGAGAGGCCTGATGGGAGAGCAAGAGGCTGACTGCAAAGAGCCTCATCTTAACTTATTAAAACCAATTACAATTTCCAACCACCTCACTCACACAATCAAAAACTACCACTGTGCAACTTACACATGTGCATACTTATGGTTACACATACTTATGGTTACACAGCTAAATAAATAATAACATCAATGGCACTTCAGAACCACCCTTCCCATCGGACATCAACACCAACAGCATGATGGGAAAATGGGAGTATACAGAGCCATCTGACTTCAATCTCATGCTCTCATCACCCTAAATGAATCTTAATTACACACACACACAAACACACAGTCTGGGATTATACCCATACACATACAAATATCAGTAGAAAATAAACTATCGGTATTCTACACTGCCCAATGCATATGCATTATGCACATGCACACACACGTTGATTCGCATCCTCATAGGACCACACACACACACACAAACACACACACACACCAGCCCACACTCATCCGCGTGCCCTGACACGCTCCATCAACAAGCCCCTCCAAAGAGGAAGTCCGCTCCTACCTTGAACTCCTGTAGCTGCTGCTTGATGGTCTCCACCTCTGTGCCGACTATACCCTGGGCGTTCAACCCCTCCTCAGCTCTTCCCAGCAGGCCCTGCAGCTCCGCCACCAGTCTGTAAAACTCTCGGACCCTCTGAGCAGCGTCCTCAATCTGGTCCAACCTGGCCTGGCCTCGCTCGCTCAGCTGAACAGCAGGAAAAGTGGATCCATTAGCGATGCATGGGTGAAACACTTCTAACTTCCATGATTTGTTCTACTTAAATCTGTCTATTTGTTGCTGCTTTGTCTGAACTCTGCAGCATCATACAGGTGTTGTGGTTCAAATTCAACAAAAACATTCCTAACATAGAGGCCAATTTTTGAAATATGTCCAGCGTCTGCATCTGTCTGTGATCTGCTCAATGGATGGTAAAAGCTCGCTCAGCATAACCATAATGCACCAAAGCACACTAAAAGATGTAGTTCGTAATTTTTACAGTCTATCTCTATTTTATACTAATTGTTTGTGTAGTATGTAGGTGGGTTTATTTTCACAGGAATCCATCCTTTTATTCACTCTGGACACACAGCTTCAGCTTGTTATCTACAGCTCAGTGCGTTTAATGGAGGACAAATCCACAATCCTCATTCAGTGCCAAAGCAAACATGATGCTACAGCAGTCTATTGTAGTGAATTCGAGTGATCGTTTTAACACTTAACAGATTTTATGGTTGTTTCCTACTGGGCAGCTTCCTGCAAAACAGCCTACAAGCAATTACCGGCAAGAGTCACTTGCAAGCGGCAGAGCAAAGTAAACACCAAGAGGAAATTTAGCATTAAAAATGACAACTTTTTTTAAAAGGACCGCTTGAAGTTGCTACGATAGACTGCTGTAGCATCATGTTAACTTTGGCCGGACTGTGGAAAGTTTTTTTGCGTAATGAACAAGCATTGTGGCTTTAACCTCCATTAACTGTATTGTACTGTAGATGACAAGCTGGAGCTGTGTCCAATACAAAGAAAATGATGGATGACTTAAAATGAAAGCTATGTACTACATAATGTGAGCATAACATAGGGATACACTTAAAAAACCCAACTATTCCTTTAATACTGAACACCCAAATGTGACCCTGCAACCCATGATCTGTTAGACCAACGCCAAGTCCAGTCTTATGCACCACATGTCAGCGGATGAGGGTGAAAATGAAATAAGAAAATTTAGAAAAAAAAAAACCCGAACAGCATCAACCTTTACCCATTCTCCTCCCCCCTCACTTACCTTGCCTGCCTGACGGCCCAAGGCCTCTGTTTCCCTCCTCAGAGCCAAAAGGTCAGGGGAGGAGCCCTCTCGGCGCAGCATGGTTGTGCACTCGGACCCGTGACCCTCCAGCTCCGTCCTAAGGGTAGCCAGGCGGGAGAGGAAGCCCCGCAGTGCATCAGCCTGAGAGGCCAGGGAGTCGGCATCGCGGCCCACCGGGCTGAGCGAGTCCAGCTCGTCATCCAGGTCGGCCAGGCGCGAGAAGACATCACGCACGTGAGACTGGACCTCCCCAACACCCTGCAGGCGGGACTCCAGGGAGGAGCAGCACTGCTCGAGCTGAGGGAGGTGGTGGACAGAGAGAGAGGGAGAAAAGAAGGGGGATATAAGAAGGAGCTTGACATGACTCATTCAATATGCAAGATTTGCAAAACGTTAGTTAAGTATTTCGGGAATACTACAAATGTTAGGTCTCATGCCATACGCCATCACCAAGAGTTTAATGAAGTGAAACAATGGCTTCCTGCAACATTAACAAACAACCAATGCACCCTGCACCACTTTACCAAACTCTCAGCCAATTCTGAACTGGCACAAAAAAAAACCAACCTAGATCCATCGCCTGTTTCATTTCATAAGACCTGCACCCCTACAGCGTAGTCGACAATGAAGGCTTTAGATCTATGATCCAGACAACTGAGACAAAGTACGACATACCATAGCGTTGGTTTTTTCTGAGAAAGGTTTGCCTTTGTGCGTTCACATTATTGCAACCAATTGATGTAACTTTTTCAAATATAAAACTACATAATCTTATACACACTTTCGTATGCTATCATGCAATTCGCCACACCATCTTTCTTAGTGCACAGCGGACCGGAGTAGATCCTGAAATTAGTCCCCCGATGTACCTAATCTACAATCGATTTTGAATCGGGAATCCCTTTGAATCGAAAATCGATTTTGAATCGGATCATGACCCCGAGAGTCGAAACCAAATCGAATCATGAGATTCCGAAAGATTCCCACCCCTAATAAGGGATCACCCAAAACAAGGCGTGCGTTACAGGATTTTCATGCACACTGCGGAGGGAAAGAGGCAACCAACCCCGGGTTCACATCAGGTGGTTGCCTCCGCAGGGTGGGTTAAAATACTTTTGCGTACCACAGTCAATTGCCAAAATATCAAAATAAAAGCATTCACTTGTTTTTGTTGAGCATTTTTTAGTCAGTTAAAATGTTATGAAGCGAAGGTTAGCCATCAGGGTACGGCGTTGGATGTTTACTGGGCTTGCTGCTGATATAGCATGTTGCTGTGTTAACCACAGCAACTCTCTTAAGAACTTAGTATGACTTTACAACAGTGGTTAAACCTGAGCTGAACTATGTGTGTGTTAAACAGTTTTGTTTTTTGGGATTTTTTCCCCCTTTTTCTCCCCAATTGTATTACCCTACTCTTCACATCTGGCTTCCCACCCGCAGACACGGCCAACTGTGTCTGTAGAGACGCCCAACCAAGCCAGAGGTTACACGGGGATTCGAACTGCCGACCCCTGTGTTGGTAGGCAACGGAACAGACTGCTACACTAAACAGTTTTAAAGCATACGCTCCAGCCTATCAGAAACAGGATTCATCCATTTATTGTCAAAACGAGTTAAATCCAGTTCACCATCTCAGGGCCTGGAGCCTATCCCAGCATGCATTGGGCAGAAGGCAGGGAGACACCCTAGACGAGTTGGCATTTGCTAGGACCCCCCCCCCCCCCCACACACACACACACACATACATATTTATACACTATTTATACTGTTGGTCAATTTAGTCTGTTTACTCTTATTCGACTACAACCCGTGTCTTTGGATGGTAAAGCTAGAGTATGTGAAGGAAACCCGTGTCTTTGGACGGTAAAGCTAGAGTATATGAAGGAAACCCGTGTCTTTGGATGGTGAAGCTAGTATATGAAGGAAACCCGTGTCTTTGGACGGTGAAGCTAGAGTAAATGAAGGAAACCCATGTCTTTGGATGGTAAAGCTTGAGTATATGAAGGAAACCCGTGTCTTTGGACGGTGAAGCTAGAGTATATGAAGGAAACCCGTGTCTTTGGACGGTAAAGCTAGAGTATATGAAGGAAACCCGTGTCTTTGGACGGTAAGGCTAGAGTATATGAAGGAAACCCGTGTCTTTGGACAGTGAAGCTAGAGTATATGAAGGAAACCCGTGTCTTTGGACGGTAAGGCTAGGGTATATGAAGGAAACCCATGTCTTTGGACGGTGAAGCTAGAGTATATGAAGGAAACCCATGTCTTTGGATGGTGAAGCTAGAGTATACGAAGGAAACCCGTGTCTTTGGACAGTGAAGCTAGAGTATATGAAGGAAACCTGTGTCTTTGGACGGTAAAGCACAGGTAAACTCCACTCACAGCATAAAAGGGCAGAGACGAAAACTGGGATTTTCTTACTGTGAGGCAACAACGCAAACAAATACGCAACCAATTCAATGACACGCAAGAGGTAACATGAATCTCGTGTGTGGTGACATCTGAATTTCACACCCACCGTGTAATACAACAGTGCCTTATGACAAAACACCTGCCCAGTCGCTGATTTATCTCTCTGTTGGAATTCTACATTGGGATGTTTGTGAAAGAAAACAAAAAATAAATAGTATAACAAAGAACAGCTTAAAAAAAATAGCATGAAAACCATTTATGTGTATCTAAGATTTTGGGATATATATTTGCGGAACATAACAAAAGGTCTGTTCCGTAAACCAGAAGATGATACACCAAAACCAGAAAGCAAATCTCTGTAAAAATAGCCAGAGTCCGTGTAGACGCAGGAGAGAAATACAGAAGTGGCATTATCTCGGGGTGAGGCTAATCCGATATGACATCTGATCGTCTCGCTGAGTCATCCCCCATAGCTCCACAACTCTTGTTTTGTTGCCTCCTCTATAATGTTGAACAATTACATCAGGTCAATATTTGGATGAAATGACTGAAACGTCTCCAGGTCGATACCGTCAGACCTGACGGCTCTGATGTACAGCCGAAGCTGCACTGATGGGTCTAACTTTGTTTTAATGGAAGAATGTGAAAACTGGAGGACAGAATCTGGGTTTGTAATGGACTGGTCCCGTGTTTGAGAAGCTCTGGTTTACATTTCAGGTGGTGATTGAAAGTGCTGAATTTACAGTGACCATATATGACCAGTGTATGTCAAATATGCAGACTTGTCTGATGGCTTTAGATGTTCTGCACTCTCTCCATTTGCAGACACTTGTCTGTGTGGTAAGCAGACACAGACATGCACGTGTTTTCCACACACACACACACACACACACACACACACACACACACACACACACACACACACACACACACGCGCACACACACACACAGATCTCATATTCTCTCATACACTGTCCCCCTGGTATAAATAACTCATCGCCACATCTCTTCACTACAGGGTGCATAAATTGGCCGCGATACACAACCTCGTAAAAGTTCCCGTTCCTTTCATCACCTCTAGTTTTGGCACAGTTAAACTCTGCCATAAGGATACAGGTTTCTGCAGCGCTTAAATACATGGTTCAAGTGTATTTTGGACATTAGCATGCTTATACTGGAGCTCACTAAGAAATTTAGGCAACGAGGAATCCTCTCGAGGAAAAACCAAGCCCTTAGAAAATTTCAAATAACTCAACTACCGAGGACCGCTGCCGAGACAATTTAACATCCCTATCTGCATCAGAGAGCTTCTTCCTAAGATAAAATATGCATTGTACTAAATTATGAACCCCTACATTAACAAAAATATTTCTGGCATGAAAGCAAAACATATAATGGAAAATTGTTGAGGTTCATCTTTAGTGTTTCTTGTGATATTTATTTACGTGGTATGGATGGAAATTTTCCAAATGGATCTGGTCAACAACAAACTTGGTGTGACGTTCAGGTGACATCAGAGGCGCTTTTGATTTCAGTCATTAGCCGAGTGCTTTCCCTGCTTTTGTAAATCGTAGGCTGTTCTCAGGATTTAGCATGTACACTACCGTTCAAAAGTTTGGGATCACCCAAACAATTTTGTGTTTTCCATGAAAAGTCACACTTATTCACCACCATATGTTGTGAAATGAATAGAAAATAGAGTCAAGACACTGACAAGGTTAGAAATAATGATTTGTATTTGAAATAAGATTTTTTTTACATCAAACTTTGCTTCGACAGGCTCTAACCAGAGTAGAAAAAGAAGTGGGAGGCCGCGTTGCACAACTGAGCAAGAAGATAAGTACATTAGAGTCTCTAGTTTGAGAAACAGACGCCTCACAGGTCCCCAACTGGCATCTTCATTAAATAGTACCTGTTAGAGCCTGTTTGTGCTGTCCTCTGAAGGGAGTAGTACACACCGGTGTAGGAAATCTTCAATTTCTTAGCAATTTCTCGCATGGAATAGCCTTCATTTCTAAGAACAAGAATAGACTGTCGAGTTTCAGATGAAAGTTCTCTTTTTCTGGCCATTTTGAGCGTTTAATTGACCCCACAAATGTGATGCTCCAGAAACTCAATCTGCTCAAAGAAGTGCCCATCCAACCAATCCAACTTGTGGGAGCTGCTTCTGGAAGCGTGGGATGCAATTTCTCCAGATTACCTCAACAAATTAACAGCTAGAATGCCAAAGGTCTGCAATGCTGTAATTGCTGCAAATGGAGGATTCTTTGACGAAAGCAAAGTTTGATGTAAAAAAAATCTTATTTCAAATACAAATCATTATTTCTAACCTTGTCAATGTCTTGACTCTATTTTCTATTCATTTCACAACATATGGTGGTGAATAAGTGTGACTTTTCATGGAAAACACAAAATTGTTTGGGTGATCCCAAACTTTTGAACGGTAGTGTATATTTAAGACTGGCTCAGATTATTTTTACATGCACACAAACAGAAACTGGCCTCATGTCTTTAAAGGGAGCTAAGCTTGCTGTCGCTCTTCATTTTCATTTGTCTGTGTCCTATTTCTTTGCACTGATGGACAAACACACTCGGAGACTTTTTCTTAATCAGTTTTAGTTGCCTAACAGTGGGTTATTTGAAACCAATATTCCTTAATTCTGCATACAGAAATCATCTGCTCACCTTCTCAGTAACATCTCCGAATTCTGTCTCTGTGCCTGCTGCTTGCTGCTGCAGTTTCTGTACCCCCTCACCACTGCCCCCAAGTGTCTGAGGTGCATCCTGCACCAGGCCCTTAGCCAGGTCTCGGAGGTAGACCACCTGAGGCTGCAGGGACCTCAGGCCCTCCTGCTGACCCCTCAGCCGCTCCAGGCTCTTAGCGCTGCAGGCCTGTGTGGAAATATGATAAAAAGTCATTCCATGAGAAAATGCATTTTAAAAGGGGTGTTAACGAGTGAGGGTAGGATGGAGCAGGAGATTGACAGGTGGGTTGGTGCGGCATCACCAGTAATGCGGACGTTGTACCGGACCGTTGTGGTGAAGAGGGAGCTGAGCCGGAAGGCAAAGCTCTCAATTTACCAGTCAATCTTCGTTTCAACCCTCACCTATGGTCATGAGCTTTGGGTAGTGACTGAAAGGGTGAGATCGCGGATACAAGCGGCTGAAATGAATTTCCTCTGTAGGGTGTCTGGCTCAGCCTTAGAGATAGGGTGAGGAGCTTGGAGTAGAGCCGCTGCGCCTTCACATCGAAAGGAGCCAGTTGAGGTGGTTCAGCCATCTCATTAGGATGCCTCCTGGGCAACTTCCTTTGGAGGTTTACCGGGCATGGCCAATTGGGAGGAGACCCCGGGGTAGACCCTGAACTCACTGGAGGGACTACATGTCCAATCTGGCCTGGGAACGCCTTGAGATCCCCCAGGAGGAGCTGGAGGGCGTTTCTGGGGAGAGGGACGTCTGGAGTGCCCTACTTAGCTTGCTGCCACCGCGACCATACCCCGGAGAAGCGGCTGAAGACGGATGAATGAATGTTTTCAGATAATGGGTTTGAGTGCCCCAGGTGTTATGACGGTTTTACAATTTCACATCTAATTGAGCTTCTAAGACCCAACTGAGGTGCTGAACCAAACAGGCGCATACAGCAAAGTAGCAGGAGGACTTTATATGTAAACAGTCTACAATCACTGAATTCTGCTTAACCTCTAATGAGATGGATTAGTTTCATAGACTGAACTCATTCTCGTGCAACATCTGTTTTGTACAAGAGTTTTTGTCTTTGTTTTAATTACATATCAATAATATTCAACTAAAATTACCATATCTACTACTACTTTCGGCTGCTCCCGTTAGGGGTCGCCACAGCGGATCATCCGTTTCCATTTCTTCCTGTCTTCTGCGTCTTCCTCTGTCACACCAGCCACCTGCATGTCTTCCCTCACCACATCCATAAACCTCCTCTTTGGCCTTCCTCTTCTCCTCTTCCCTGGCAGCTCCATATTCAGCATCCTTCTCCCAATATACTCAGCATCTCTCCTCCACACACGTCCAAGCCATCTCAATCTTGCCTCTCTTGCTTTGTCTCCAAACCGTCCAACCTGAGCGGTCCCTCTAATATAATCGTTCCTAATCCTGTCCTTCTTCGTTACTCCCAGTGAAAATCTTAGCATCTTCAACTCTGCCACCTCCAGCTCCGCCTCCTGTCTTTTCGTCAGTGCCACTGTCTCCAAACCATATAACATAGCTGGTCTCACAACCATCTTGTAAACTTTCCCTTTAACTCTTGCTGATACCCTTCTGTCGCAAATCACTCCTGACACACTTCTCCACCCACTCCAACCTGCCTGCACTCTCTTTTTCACCTCTCTACTGCACTCCCCGTTACTTTGGACAGTTGACCCCAAGTATTTAAACTCAAATGCCTTTGTCACCTCCACTCCTTGCATCCTGACCATTCCACTGTCCTCTCTCTCATTCACACATAGGTATTCCGTCTTGCTCCTACTGACTTTCATTCCTCTTCTCTCCAGTGCATACCTCCACCTCTCCAGGCTCTCCTCAACCTGCACCCTACTCTCGCTACAGATCACTATGTCATCCGCGAACATCATCGTCCATGGAGACTCCTGCCTGATCTTGTCTGTCAACCTGTCCATCACCATTGCAAACAAGAAAGGGCTAAGAGCCGATCCTTGATGTAATCCCACCTCCACCTTGAACCCATCTGTCATTCCAACCGCACACCTCACCATTGTCACACTTCCCTCATACGTATCCTGCACCACTCCTACATACTTCTCTGCAACTCCTGACTTCCTCATACAATACCACACCTCCTCTCTCGGCACTCTGTCATAAGCTTTCTCTAAATCTACAAAGACACAATGCAACTCTTTCTGGCCTTCTCTATACTTCTCAATCAACATTCTCAAAGCAAACATCGCATCTGTGGTGCTCTTTCGTGGCATGAAACCATACTGCTGCTCGCTGATCGTCACCTCTCCTCTTAACCTAGCTTCTATTACTCTTTCCCAAATCTTCATGCTGTGGCTGATCAACTTTATACCTCTGTAGTTGTTACAGTTCTGCACATCGCCCTTGTTCTTGAAAATCGGTACCAGTATGCTTCTTCTCCACTCCTCAGGCATCCTCTCACTTTCCAGGATTGTGTTAAACAATCTAGTTAAAAACTCCACGGCCATCTCTCCTAAACATCTCCATGCCTCCACAGGTATGTCATCAGGACCAACTGCCTTTCCATTCTTCATCCTCTTCATAGCTGCCCTCACTTCCTCCTTGCTAATCCGCTGAACTTCCTGATTCACTATCCCTACATCATCCAACCTTCTCTCTCTCTCATTTTCTTCATTCATCAGCCCCTCAGAGTATTCCTTCCACCTTCTTAGCACACTCTCCTCGCTTGTCAGCACATTTCCATCTCTATCCTTGATCGCCCTAACTTGCTGCACATCCTTTGCAGCTTGGTCCCTCTGTCTAGCCAATCGGTACAAGTCCTTTTCTCCTTCCTTAGTGTCTAATCTGTCATACAACTCACCATACACCTTTTCCTTTGCCTTTGCCACCTCTCTCTTTGCTTTACGCTGCATCTCCTTGTACTCCTGTCTACTTTCTTCATCTCTCTGACTATCCCACTTCTTCTTTGCCAACCTTTTCCTCTGTATAATTTGCTGTACTTCCTCATTCCACCACCAAGTCTCCTTGTCTTCCTTCCTCTGTCCTGATGACACACCAAGTACCTTCCTAGCTGTCTCCCTCACTATTTCTGCAGTGGTTTTCCAGCCATCTGGCAACTCTTTACTACCACCCAGTGCCTGTCTTAACTCCTGCCTGAACTCCACACAACAGTCTTCCTTCTTCAACTTCCACCATTTGATCTTCGGCTGTGTCTTCACTCGCTTCCTCTTCTTGGTCTCCAAAGTCATCCTACAGACCACCATCCGATGCTGCCTAGCTACGCTCTCCCCTGTCACCACCTTGCAGTCTCCAATCCCTTTTAGATGGCGCCTTCTACATAAGATATAGTCCACCTGTGTGCACTTTCCTCCACTCTTGTACGTCACCCTGTGTTCCTCCCTCTTCTTGAAATATGTATTCACCACAGCCATTTCCATCCTTTTCGCAAAATCCACCACCATCTGTCCTTCCACATTTCTCTTCTTGACTCCATACCTTCCCATCACCTCCTCATCACCTCTGTTCCCTTCACCAACATGTCCATTGAAGTCCGCTCCAATCACCACTCTCTCCTCCTTGGGTACCCTCTCCACCATGTCGTCCAACTCATTCCAGAATTCTTCTTTTTCATCCATCTCAGACCCAACTTGCGGGGCATATGCGCTGATAACATTCAGCAATAAACCTTCAATTTCCAGCTTCATACTCCTCACTCTGTCTGACACTCTCTTCACCTCCAGCACGCTCTTGACATACTCTTCCTTCAGAATTACCCCTACCCCATTACTCCTCCCATTCACACCATGGTAGAAGAGTTTGAACCCACCTCCGATACTCCTGGCCTTACTCCCCTTCCACCTGGTCTCTTGCACACACAGTATGCCTACCTTTCTTCTTTCCATCATGTCAGCCAGCTCTCTCCCTTTACCAGTCATAGTGCCAACATTCAAAGTTCCAACTCTCACCTCCACATGCCTACCCTTCCTCCTCTCTAGCTGCCTCTGGACATGCTTTCCCCCTCTCCTTCTCCTTCGCCCAACAGTAGCATAGTTTCCACCGACACCCTGCTGGTTAACAGTACCGGTGGCGGTCGTTGGTAACCCGGGCCTCGACCGATCCGGTATGTAAGTCTTATTTATGATCCGCATATTTGATTTGGCAAAGATTTTACGCCGGATGCCCTTCCTGACGCAACCCTCCCCATTTGTCCGGGCTTGGGACCAGCACTAAGGATGCACTGGCTTGTGCATCCTCAGTGGCTGGTAAACTAAAATTACCATATAGTCAGTTAAAATTAAAATAAATAAATAAATAAAATTAAAATTAAAATACTGAGAAAATATTCAGTTATAATACTGACCAAATATTCAGTTAAATTGACAATACCATATATGCAATTAAAATTACAATATTGACTATATATTCAATCAGAGTGACAATATTGGCCATATATTTGATCAGAATGATGATATCGACTATATATATTCAATTACCTGTGGCCCCAGAGCCTCCTGGACTTCTATCTGGTGCTTGGCAGCCTCCAGCCTCCTCTCCACGGACTGCCTGCCTTCCTCGAACTCCTTCAGGCGGCTG
This sequence comes from Lampris incognitus, assembly GCF_029633865.1. Taxonomy (NCBI): domain Eukaryota; kingdom Metazoa; phylum Chordata; class Actinopteri; order Lampriformes; family Lampridae; genus Lampris; species Lampris incognitus. Next base: position 29,603,360 of record NC_079228.1, read on the forward strand.
GCTAGCTCCTCCAGCTGCGAGGTGCGGTTATGTACCCGCTCTCCAAGGCCATCCACCCTACGGTTCAGCCCGGCTTTCTCATCACGCACCTGGAGATTAGATGAAGATTAGATTACTGATTAGCGCGTGTGTATTAGTTTAGCTTGGTTTACTTTGTTCACATACGAGATGAAAGTAAATAACTGTACATAACTGACTTGAATGGACTTTTAGCCAATAATCTTTAAGCCTAGGTCCCGCTAAACTCAACACATTACCTCGATGTTTCTACACACACTTTGGAGGCGCTTGTGGAGCCACCTTTTGAATTTCTTGTGATTGCCCAGAAGAGCAAACCAACTAACAATTTTCAATTAGAAGTCGCTTGTTGTCAGTGACCAGGATGTTACCCAGACGAGTGAACCTTTCAAAATAAATCCATGTGTTTAAGGGGAAACCAATCATGATTTTCAACATTATCTCTGTATATATGTTGTTGGCACACCACTCCATTAGCAGGCATAACACTAAAGAGTCTTCTGTGTCTCTCAAATGCCACCAAAATTGTGTCCACTAGTGACATCACTGATGGACAACCCGTGAAAGTGAAAATTTATTTCCTGGTTTGCCGATAGGCTGCATTGCATAATACAAAAAAAAACAATGCTAGATACAGCTGTAATAATGTAGTGATGTTACTGGTATTTTCGTATCAAGCAGCATGCAGCAATGATATTTTCTTGTACAATGCAGCCCATCTGCAAACTGGTAGGCAAATATTCACATTCATCAATTCACAACTTCTTCTGTGTGTCTCTGAAACAGCGGCCTTTCAGAAACATGAAAGACTGCTCAGTATTATGGCTGCTAATAGTGTTATCTCTACAACAGACACTTAGAAATACAGTTGAAAGTTGTAACTGTTCCTCTTTAAACCAAACAAATCCACCAATCTCAAATCAGATTAGAAAGTGAAGCACATAAAGACAAGTAGAAGAGAAGTGCAGTGCAGTGCATGAAATAAATAAAAATGTATATATATCTGATACCTCCTCCTCCCCGACACGGCACTGCTCCAGCAGCAGGTCTGCTGCAGTATTGAGAGAATCCAGGAGGGGACGCCGTCGCTCAAGGTCCATTGACAGTCCCCGGGCCTTCTGCAGGGATTCCTCCAGGGCCGTGGGATCCAGGGATGGCTGGATCTCTCCATCCTTCACCTCACAATCTGTTAACCAGGGAAGCAGCTCGGCCTTGTGCTGCTGGTACGTTTCTGCTTTGGCCAGTGTTGTCTTGAGGCGGTTCTGACGGTCCGCCATTCTCTGGTTCAGCCCGTCCCAGTCCTGCCGTAAGGTGGACAAGCGAGACTGCAAGGCTGCCCGCTCGTCTCCCCCAGCGGGTAGGGTGGCGAGTAAAGAGGCCCCCTCGGCCTGGATGAGCTCGTAGGAGCCCCGCTGGCTGGCAATGCCCCGTTGGAACTCCTCGGTCTGGGCCAGCAGGGAGCGGAGTGCCTCCGGCTTGCAGGGGAGGGAGCTTATGGAGGACTCCCAGGGGTCGACCTGGTCATCAAGCCAAGAGCGCAGCTCATCAAACATCTGTTGGAACTGCTGGGTGGAAGACAGGGCAGCCTGGAGCTGAGACAGACCGTCAGCTAGGAGGAAGAGGACAGCAAAGCAACGAGGATTAAAAAACGGTAAACACATTAAAGTGTTTTAAACAAACTGACCCAGTGGAATTTCTTTCGTATATATTTATTTGGATGCATTTGTCGAAAGTACTTAATTACAGTCAAAACAATTCTCCCATTAAATCACAAAAGGGACTAGGCTTGATGGTAGATGCCGTTTAACCACATGAAAAACTCAACCCATAGTAATTCATTAAAATGGTGAATTTTCTAAGCATAGGAGAACAGTAAAAACAAGTGTGAACAAACTAAAATGAAAAAAAGAGGTAATTTGTTCTGTCACCTGTGTTAAAAAAAATCCCTGAGTTTACTCTCCAATATTATCTGAAATAAACACAGAACACAGTACAGCATTTTTGGCTCTTTTTTTTGTCATTCTCAAATGAGATTCTATCAGTTTGGGTGGCAGTGGAGACTAGAAGTTATATAGACTACCCTTTTCACTGCACATCTTGGGTTCAATCCCGGGCAACTGCAACATACCTGCATACTTATTTTAATTTGCCTTTGATAAGATTATTATTATTATGTGAAATGCATGAATGTGGTTGAACATCTTAAGTTTCTACAGTTGTTTCCAAACTGCATTATGCATGTTTCTGATGTACTGACTCTTTTCATTTACTGGTGGTTTCAGTCTTTGTTTTGGCATGACATGGATAGAAAAGGAAAGACAAGCAGCAGAGGTCCTGACAGTCGGTCAGGATTCTGCAATCAAGCGTGATCCCACATTGTACAGTAAATTAGAGAACTATGATTATAAAAATCACAGAAATTCCACCAACCGGCCCTCTCCTCTAGACTCCTCAGTGGTCCACTGACACTCTCCAGACGTTTACTCAGCTCCTCCTTCAGGTAAGGCTCTGCAACGATGGTACTCAGCTCCCCGCACAGCTGCTCGGCCTCTGCCATCTCCGTCCTCCTCCTCTCCAGCTCCGAGCGGATCTCACCGGTCTCCTGCAGACGGCGTTTCAGCGCCTCGGGCTGAGCGCTCAGGGAGGCCTGGCTGTCAAGCCTCTCACCCAGAGCAGACACACTGGAGGAGAGGTCTCGCAACAAGGCCTTGGGAGACGGGATGAATGGATGGAAAGGAAGGTTGGAAGGTACTGTGACAGTTATGGCACAAAGCTCAAGAAACTTTCCACACAGAGAGATTAATTTTTGTATTGTGGTTGGCTAACTTTAACAACAGGCTTCCAGTTCAGTTCAGGACCTCTGACCTTGAATAAAAATCAGATGTGGACCTTTGAGTAATAAGTTTGAGAACCCCTGCTTTACACTATTCATATATACTCTTGCAACACTCTAGATGTGCATATATATATATATATATATATATATATATATATATATATATTCTTAGATAATCTTATTTGTTTTACTTCACAATGTTGTTTTAAGTCCATCTTATATTTTGTATTTTATTTTATGTGAGCATCCAACCAAGTCAAATGCTTTGTACAGTACGTTACAAACTAGATCATCAAACAGGAAAACTTGTATGACTGTTATACTGACTACTGCCATATTCCCCTAGCCATCCCAAACTGCAGCCCTTGCCTGGTAGCGTTCGCTGGTTCCCTGGGCCTTGTCAATGTGTTCTGATCTCTGGGTCAGTCGGGACGTCAGGTCCTCCCACTGCTGGGAGATGGAGCCCAGCTCGGCCCGGACCTCTGCCAGGTCCTTGGGGTCCTGGGGAGAGTCGTTAGCCGGACTGAGGATGCCCTCGGCAGACTGGGTCAGCTGGTCGAACTGGGGCCGCCTGGTCTCAAATTCCCGCAGCATGAACTAGGAGGTGGGGTGGCGTGGAGAAGCGTGAGGACTTTCACATGGAGAACTTAAGAGTGGGTCTGTGTGTGTGTGTCTGTGTATGCTTGTGAGGAACAGTAAAGGCTTATTCATATGTTCTACAGAACGGATGAGCAGAATTTCCCCATTAATTAACTGTCCTCTTCTGCACATTCTCTGAGCCTAATGCAAGAACTACTCACATGCACAGATCTGATGAGTGCTTGAGAACTGTTAACAAATCTTCTGGGATCACCAGTTTTCTCTTATTTTGGATTTGTTTGTTGGCAAGATAAGAGCAGTGCAGACCTGTTGTATGCATACGCACAAAAGCCCTATTGCTCGACCATGTCTTTCAAAGAGTTAAAGTCTAAAGTCTTAATTAATTTCTGGTCAGTCTGACTTGGTTGTTAGTAATGTTTGTCAAATTGTGCATGTGTGTGTTAGAGTTCATACAGTTTTTATTACTTTTTAATTAATTCGACCAAAAGAAAAGTTTTTAGAGTTGCCCCTAAAAAAGTGTGTTTTAACATACATATGGGATGTAGCAGCCAGACTTTATTTTAAATAGTGTATATAAGCCACTCTACTCTAAACAATTTTTGCGCGACATATTTTGTACTTGAAATTTGCCCGGTAGACTGTCGACAGCATCGCTAGCCAACTGATAAATCTCACCGGTGGAAGCACATGAGCGTACTGAGACAAACTGTTGTGTATAAACAGACAACTGAAACACTAAAGCCCCGCTGCAATTGTTCTACCTGCTTTTAAATTTTTTTTTTTAAATAAGTAAATAAATCTTTAACAGAGCTGATGCCGCTTCAGTCAGATTCCATAACCTTTGCAAAACTATTTCATAACTTTTCCAGGGGCCTGGGAATTGTATTTTCAAATGGACTTTTCTAGGCTTTTCATAACCACACAAACCCGTGTGTGTGTGTGCAAGTGTGTGTGTACACTCAGTGCCTCCTACCTGTGCTTGTTGTTTCTGTGTGTTGAGCATGTTAGGATCAATACTGAGTGGGCCCAGCACACTCATCATCAGCTCCTTCTCTCTCAGCCATGGGCCCAGCTGATTGGCTGCAGAGGCAAAGCTGCCCAGCCTATCAGCACAGGCTTCCAGCTCCGTCTGCCTCTGTGCTGCTGTTCGATTGGCCTTCTGCCATCTTGAGTCTGAGAAAAGAACCAATCAAAATCTGAGTTATGCTCCCTCTGTATTTTTATAGTTTTATTGTTCTGGAGTTTGTGTGAGGTAACGGTCCAAGCCTCCAACTCGGGGGACTCAACAAAGTTCATTGCTATGAAGATAAACGTAGACAGTAGGGGAAAAAAAAGAATAATAAAGAGTAATAATGATTTTTGCCAAGAATGAGAACATCACAGGAAGGACATTACTGATGTATTTCTTAATTTGAAATTGAACTCCTCTCCTCTCTCTTTCTCTATCCCTCTCTGAATCAGGTCATAGGCATCCAGAAGTATGTGTGCGCTGAAGTAAGAAGAAGTAAGAAAAAGTTTTTGAAGTAAGACTAAATATGAAATCGGATAAATACAAGAGCCATGCTTTGGCTCTCATTACAGCAAACGATGGTAAAAATATCAAGTGGATGAGAAGAGGAAAAAACTAATAGGTACTCCGGACACTTGTTCATTATTATCCAAACCGCTTATCCTTACTCAGGGTCGCGGGGATGCTGGAGCCTATCCCAGCACTTGTTCCATACATAACATTGATCTCAAGGATCTCTTTAGTCCCCCCCCCCAATCTATGACTCTTTGTGGGTCAGTTTTGTTCGGTGTTTTTAAGCCAATAAATGAGAGCGATCTGTTCTGCCTCAACCGCCACTGGGAGTCCTGTTCCCTGTCTGCCTTCCCGGCCCTGGTACACATCACCTAACACAACGCAGAGACCTTACTGTGGCTCACCACCTGAAAGTCAGGGTTACATACCCCAGGGTGGCCAGTATTCGCTGCCTTTTTATATTCTCCATCCTATTCCTATTCACCTCATGTAGTTGAGAGTAGCCTGACAGCAGTCAGGCTTAATGACCTGAATGCAACGGTACTCAGTTATGAATACTAAGCATCACAACAATGCAGCCTCAATTCTCTCCTCACATATGTTGCTCGTTTTATTTTACACCTGTGTCTATATTGTTATGCTTTACGCAACCTTACTGCATTTTTTTCATTTGATTTTTTTCACTTATGCCTTATTGTTATCCTGTGTAGCTTTTGCATTGGCATTTCTGCTTCAAGACAGTACTGAGATCTGAATTTTCATTAAAATGTCTTCAACGTGGAGTCAGCTTGCATGTCGGCATGAACGGTTTGATATGAGGCAGTCATAAAAAGGCTCTCTCGCTACATGTCACTGCACCTATCCACCCATATGATGTATCGCCACACATTTTACATGTACATTTTATTCATTTTGCAGACGGTTTCATCCAGAGACATAGATACATAAATAATACATCCACAGAATGGATATTGGTCTGTACTCGTTTGTCCCTAGGCGTCTTCCCTGGAAAGAAGGGTGTGTATGTCTTCCTTTTAACCACCCACCTATCTCCTGTAGCTGTTGTCTCCAGGAGTCCGCCTCAGGAGAATCAGGGTTCTCCGCTATCAGCTTCCTCAGTGTGCTCTTCAGCTCCTCCACCTTCCCAGAATGCTCTGTGAGCTCTGACAGCAAAGCCTGAAGGAGAGAGAGGAGAGAGATGGCACCGCTGTTTACAGGCGCACCCAATCTAGGAGCAATTTATTCCAGAAGAAGCAAAACATTTAAACTTCTGTGTCATTTCCGGGAATAAACACATCATAAATGATGAAGCATATATTTTACTTACTTAACTTCATGACACACAAAGTGCAAGCATTACAGTTTGATGTATGAAATGTATAAGACAGATTGATATATGGACAGACAGACAGAAAGATAGACTTATTATTTAATGTATTTTTAAATGCTGGTGTCAAAAACTTCACTGGAGATGTATTCATTAAATCTTTCACAACTTAAAATTTTCAGATCTAAAAATGTGTAAACAACATAATTGTTTCTGAGACAGTGTTCAATGCCTCCGAGGCAGAAACACTGCCTGAGACAGGATGTCATGTGACAAAGTGCAGCCTCCGACCCCCTTCTAAGAAATAAATTAACCCGGTCCTTGCCTTGTTCTCCTGGGCCTGGGCGCGTACCAATTCGGGTTTGGAGGGGGAGGCGGTCTGGCCCTGCTCCAGGCTGTGCTCCCTGTCTCTCAGCCAGCTGCTGAGCTCCTCCGTGCCCTGCCTCGCCTTCTGTTGCAGCTCCAGTGACGCCTGCTGGCGGCCATGACGCTCTTGCAGCTCCTCGCCCAGCGCCTCATAGTGGCCGTTCACGTCCGACACAGCCACCTGGAGCTCAGTCAGGTCTGGAGGCAGACAAACAGAAATAAGAAAAGAAAAACAGGAGTGGGAAGGTGGTTGAAGCTGGTTGTACCAGAAAAGAGCAGAACAGAAAACAGAGGAGCAAAGCTGACTAAATGATAGAGGAGACAGAAGAGACTAGAATAGACAACAGTATAAATGAGGTACAGCGAGGCAAATTGAATTGGAGTAGAGGGCAGTTCTATTTATGCTTCCATTAGCACAGATAACCATCACCAGAGCATAGAGTTGCCACTGACGGATGTTTTGCACAGACAAGATGGATAGACGAGGACACAAGCAGAGACGGAAAACAGTTGTCCACGCAAAAGACAGTAATCTTTGGGTGTGATCAACATTAAGGGGAAACACCATACAAGAGAGTGGAGCTGGTGGGGGTCCAGCACTTGCCAACTGGAAAGCTCTCATTTAGATGGTTATCAGTTTTGAGTAAATAAGGAAGTAAAGGAGGATGTAGTAAGTATAAATAAAGAGGAAAAGGATTTGATGAGTAATGTGCTATAACTGCTGTGTGTGTGTGTGTGTGTGTGTGTGAGAGGAGGGCAGATAGAACAAGACAAACAAGCTGGCAAAGGAAAGAAAGGGTGAAGAAGGGGAGAGAAAGAGGGAAAGATATGTATAGAGAGATGGAGAAACCAAGAAAACCAGAAAAGGAGGTAAAAACAAGGATGATGGATGGATGGATAGATTTGTAGATCAGGGCTCCAGGGTGCAGCCATTTTGGTCACAAATATGACCAAAAATCTGTCAAGTGCGACTAAACATTTTCATTGGTCGCACCAGTGCGCCTGAAAGTTTGCAGGTCTGTGTGTGTGTTTATGTGCGTAGCGTTATTTTTTTTACCCAACCACATTCTGCAAAGACATCCTACTCTGCCTCTGATTGGCTCTGACCGTTATTCTTACTCTAACCATCTCACCCCTCATGCCTAAACCTAAACAATCTAACCAACAAAGGCAACGAGTACCAGCCAATCAGAGGCAGAGGAGGATGGGTCTTCACTGAATGCGAGTGAAGGAAAAAAAAAACAAGGCGTGTGGATGTGTGAGACTGCGACCTGTGCTCCTCCTGGAGTGACATCACAACCTGAAAACATACCGGTAATTCCAAATGAAGAGAACTATTGATTATTTTTCTGTCAAGAAAATTGCTCCGGTGCCCATTACGCCTCTCCCCAGCCTTGAAAGGCCCAGGCCTGACATCATCAGCGGAGGTAACTGCTCCACCTGCCGCCCGTTATTCGAGTCCGATTTATTTACTTATTTATTTATTTGAGTTTGTCAAGCACAACAGGTCAGAGGTGGAAAACCCGGCTTCAGAAAGTAGAAGTACTAACCGTGTATTTGCTCCACCCATGGACTAAACCAGCTGATTTCACTAATTAGTTCTCCTACCTGGCTGAAGTGTTGTGCTAATTACAATCAGCTGGTTTAGTGCATGGGTGGAGCAAATACATGGTTAGTACTTCTAATTTCTGAAGCGGAGCTTTCCACCTCTGCACCAGGTGAAAACTTCAGCACTTTTAAAGTTTATTTTTTAAACGATTGAGGTTATCGCGGTTTCTTTATTGTGCTGTGATTTGAATAAAGAAAAACATTTATCTGTACCTTTATTACTTTTTACAATCATTCACATAATGTGTTAAGAAATTACCAATGTGTATGGCAACTGACTAAAAAGATAATTCTTAAAATGTATTATTGCGGCACCAAAATGCACAGTGAAATATTTTTGGTCGCACCTAAATTATGTGCTGGTGTACTTAAATGAACAAGTGCACCAGTGCAACTCATGTAAAAAGTTAGTCTGGAGCCCTGCAGACAGACAGAGCTGTACAGAGAGATGTAGAAGGAGGTGTAGAAAGGGAGACATGTAGAGAGGTACAAGGCGAGGGAGAATGAGAGGAGAAGAGAGAGAACACAGAAAGAAGACAGAAGACAGCAAGAGAGCGAGAGAGAGAGAGCTCACCTTTACAGGTGTGAATGCCATTGACGCTGCTGGGGCTGGCCGAGCCGTTGATCTGAGGAGCACCTGAGAGAGACACACACACACGACTGAGACGGCAGCACTACAGCTCTCTCTCACACCCACGCACACACACACATACACACACACACAACCACTGATATGCTTACAAAGACACAGGTGTGCATATACAGCAGTATGGCGGCTGAAACGTGTTCAAAAATAAAAACACACGTAAAGCGCTGAGAAAAGCTTTCAACTTTCTGGAATCAGATAAACGGCAAAAATGAAAACACATTTGAGATCACATATGGTTCTGACTGCACAGTGAGACGCTGGACAAAAAGCCATGGCAGTAGACAGCAGTGAGACAGACGCGCCCCCGTGGTCTTCCCACAACACGGGGATGAAGGGACGCCGTGCCACGCAATGAAAAGGTTTTCCCAAGACATCAGATTGCAGTTTCTTGAGAAACAATTACGGCCAAAATGACCATAAAAATGATTGGTAATTGGCAAAAATTTCAATATCATGCATTCCTAATCATAACCAAAGGATGTTTTCTCAATAGCAGCTCATTATCCGCGACTGCCAACAAAGCACAGACCAGAATTAACTGTCTGACTAAACGTACCTTGATCTGGTAAAACGCTGACCCCATGTCTGCTCATTTGTGCAGTTTGCCACCACAAACCATTACGAAACATGGTTATTAATACACCTCATTCCCCTTATAATCTATCTATCTATCTATCTAGTATATGTATATAATTTTTTTTTGATTTCCCCCATTTTTCTTGCAATTGTACCCGGCTAATTACCCCACTCTTCCAAGCCATCCCGGTCGCTGTTCCACCCCCTCTGCCAATCCGGGGAGGGCTGCAGACTATCACATGCCTTCTCTGATACATGTGGAGTTGCCAGCCGCTTCTTCTCACCTGACAGTGAGGAGTTTCACCAGGGAGGCGTAGTGCATGGGAGGCTCACGCTACTCCTCCCAGTTCCCCCTCCCCCCGAACAAGCACCCCAACCGACCAGAGGAGGCGCTAGTGCAGTGATCAAGACATATACCCACATCTGGCTTCTCACATGCAGACACGGCCAATTGTGTCTGTAGGGATGCTTCACCAAGCCGGAGGTAACATGGGGATTCGAACCGGAGATCCCCGTGTTGGTGGGCAATGGAATAGACCGCCACGCCACCTCGACAGGCAATTTATCTAGGTGTTGTTTACCCAAAACAGCCTACACAGAGTGAAAAGACTCACTTGAGAAAATTTCAACATGGCTGCTGATTGACACTGGTGGCAACGAAGGTCTCCAACCCCCGAGCCAGTAGTCCCATATCATTTTACACTGCTCAACAAATTTAGGACTTGGATGGTGGTGAAACTTCCATCGATTCAAGTTCTGTATTTCATAGGGGATGTTGAGCCCTGACCCGGTTCTTACTGGTCTTGGTCTGCGGGGCGGTGATGTTGATGATGAGGGACTCCAGCTCCGAGCCGGTCTTGTTCAGCTCCTTCACCCTGGCTCCCTGCGACTCCCAGTCATTCAACAAGTCCTGCGGACACAAACGTCTTAACCAGGAGTCGATCAGAGGGGGGATGCATGTCGTTACCAACTCCCACCCCCCGTACACAAATTCATAAAAACCAACCCCTTATAAAATGACCATCTCCCCTTTACATCTGCTTGTTTAGGTTAAGGGTGCGATGTGATATATGTTAATCGGGGAGGGTCAGTACATACAAAGAAATCTGTTATAGATGTTGAAATTCAATCCATGTTGGAGACTTGCATACCAGAGAAATTCTTTTCAAAGCTCTCAAAAAGTTTAAAGTAAACTCGGTGTGAGAAGATTAAGAATATTGGGTGATGGGGATTTTGTGAAACAACCTACCACTGGAATGTCTGTCCCCACCAGACCCTTTGACAGCTGGTTACAAATCAACCACTGATGTTTTCTGATTCCTCACAAAATAATCATATACAATGGCTGAGTATTCATTCTGTACAGTAACTGGCCTAAAACAGTATCTATCCATTTCCATTTTTATGTATGAAATTATGTGGGCCAATACTATAACTGGAAAATCTAACTTATCAGCTAAACTACCTTGGTAAACTAAACAACTGGTATATCAAGGACATGCATTTACACACGAACACACACACACACACACACACACACACACACACACACACACACACACACACACACACACACCTTGAGCGACTGCACTCTCCTCTGCAGGCCTTGTGTGTTGAGGCTGGGCTCCTTGGCGGGCAGCTGGTCTTGCGCCGTGTGGAGCCACCTGAGGAGAGAGCCAGAGAGCCCGCGGAACTGAGCCAGCTGCTCCTCACAGGCCTGAATGGCAGCGAACCTGGTGAAGGAAGACAGAGGGAAGGAGGAATAATGAAGGGAGGAAAGGAATAATGAAGGGAGGAAAGGAAAAAGGGAGCGAGGAGAGCGGGTTGAGAAGGAGACGGAGAGCCATGAGAGAGGGATGGATGTATGTGTAAGGGGGCGAGATAGATATAAAGTTAACAGAGAAGGGGGGAATTGTGTGAAACACAGGAAGGAATATCGACAGAATAGAGTGAACACAGTTTAAATCTAATTTCAATGTTTTAGTACAAAATGATACTGCCACACGATCTGTCTTGACCCCGTCTTGGCACTGAAGACAAGCAAACAGCCACTGACAAAGCACCATTGTCAGAGACAGTATTCAAGGCTGTGGTGTCTACATGGTCCACATTTGCCCCTAGGGGCACAAGCGACTCAGCCTTGACCCACTCTCGTTTTGTGTAATCTGCCCTGAGCCATGGCTTGAAAAGCACTGAGTGCACATAGACAAAACAGCCAGGACCAGCGGCCTGGCGTGAAACAGTATCATTATCATGCTGCTATTTTATGCTTCTGGATCACAGGCTGGCAGCTTTTTTTCCCCCCAAGAGTCTTTTTATAGGGCAGACAATGAGCCGTGTCCACACTGCTTACATTAGCATCCGCAGCCCGCCCCGGGGCTCTTCTGACCACACAGACAGGCGGGCAGACTCGCCCACGCACTCAGACACACACTCACCCACACCCCCACACCGCTATGCATGATGACAGGCTCACAAATAAATACATGCAATTTAATATGCACAGGCCTGCAGGCGGGTGTACAAGTACACACACAGACACGGGAGTAACAAATCAAGTTCGAAGATCATGGCCACCGTTATAGTCTTCATGTCAAGACGAAATCCCCCGATACATGTATGTGCCACCATTATTCTAAACTCAGAACTGAATGACTGAAGTCATAAATTATGCAAAAAGCCAAAAGTAACTTGCTAATGAGAAAGTATACATACTTTGTATATATACTTTACATGTATATCTATACTCTACGGATTTATTTTTATGGAGATTATGCTTTATACAGAGATGATAAATATCTATAATCGATTACTGAACCGTAATCTATTTATTACTGTGAGTCAGAATAGACTTACAGTATTTTTAAGGTCTGATATCTACTGACTGACTCACTGACTGGTATGGCTCAAGTGCCAGTGCCACATAAAACACACATGCTAACGTGTCTTATTCTTATTCTATTTTAAAATATTTTTATTAGCTTGCTACGATGTTTGTGTGATCTTATATCTTATTAAGTGTGTATTGTTATGTTGTTTGTGTTAATTGCTGTTGGAGCATGTGATACAAAACAAACTTCGGTAACACTTATTTGAAGGGGTATGCATAAGACTGACATGACACCGCCATAACCATGCCATGATAGCTGTCAGGAACATGGAGGAGTCTTTATGAATGTTGTCATTCGGTCAATTGTGTCATTTTTAATGCAAAGTGGATATTATTGGACAGGCCGCCAGTCCATCACAGGGCCAACACATTCACACCTAGGGACAATTTAGTACGGCCGACTCCCCTGACCTACATGTCTTTGGACTGTGAGAGGAAACTGGAGCACCCGGAGGAAACCCACCCAGACACGGGGAGAACATGCAAACTCCACGCAGAGGACGACCTGGGACGACCCCCAAGGTTGGACAACGCTGGGGTTCGAACCAAGGACCTTCTTGCTGTGAGGTGACCGTGCTAACCACTGTCGGGGTGTCTCCCCGCCTGCCGCCCAATGACTGCTGGGATAGGCTCCAGCATCCCGCGATGCTGGGAGCAGGATAAGCGGCTTGGAAAATGGGATGGAATATTGCTGGAGATGTCTTTGTTCTTCTCATGTTCTGCTGTCTGCAGACAGCATAAAAACATGTTATTTGTCCTTTTTGTTCCAGGAAAAAACCGTTGCACTGATATAGCTGTTTTCCATGTTTCTGGAGGCCTGCTAAAATGCAGTAACCTTTGACCTCTGTGTATCCACCACACTTAACCAGACAAAAACAAACTGCACGTGAAAACAATACCCTCAGCTGCCTCTTAACAGTTTTTGAGCAATCTGCTTTCCAATTGTCAACTTAATCAAAAATTAATTATGTCATTAAAAATGACATAATTGACTAAATGACAATAACAATCAAACATTCATAAAGATTCCTTCATATTCATGACAAGTGTCCTATCATGGTTATGACAGTGTCATGTCAGTCTTATGCACACCCCTTCAAATAAGGTGTGGCCGATACTTCCACGTGAATAGGCAATAAACATTGTTTTTAAGAGGATCACCTTTTCAGATCATTACATTATATGGATAGCTTCAACTTTCCTTTAGAAGTGAATGGGTGTGATGTGAGCATGATAAAAATGGTCATATTCATAAAAAAAAACCATTGTGGAACAAATTATAACTTAAGGACAACTAGCTTCTGAATGCTTTGTATCTGGCACCATCTTGTGTGTTTTATGGTGAACTGTAGCTTAGCGAGCTTAAATGGGGCTTTCCGGTGGTTTCATTTTGTTTCCTTTTCACTAGTCAATACATTCATTCATTCATTATCCAAACTGCTTATCCTTACTCAGCATCATGGGGATGCTGGAGCCTATCCCAGCAGTCATTGGGCGGCAGGCGGGGAGACACCCTAGACAGGCTGCCAGGCCATGACAGGGCCAATGCACATGCACACGCGCGCGCGCGCACGCACGCACACACACACACACACACACACACACAGGGACAATCTGGTACAGCCAGTTCACCTGACCTACATGTATTTGAACTGTGGGAGGAAACTGGAGCACCCAGAGGAAACCCACGGAGACAAGGGGAGAACGTGCAAACTCCACACAGAGGATGACTTAGGATGACCCCCACGGTTGGACTACCCTGGGGCTCGAACCCAGGACCTTCTTGCTCTGAGGCGACCATGCGAATCGTGAGAATCCAAAAGATTCCCACCCTTACTATTTGCCCATCTAACAAGGACGTCCTAACCAAACTTGAATTGACATGCGGTTAATTTGCACCTGTACCTCCCAGACAGGTAAACTTTTATTGATGATGTATTTCGGTTGCGGAAAAGCCTCGTCTTCTCAATGGCACAAGTTAGCATGATTACCTCTCATTGACTTTGGCTTCCAGCTGGGTGAACTCATCAGACACCCCCTTGACGTTTTCCAACAGGCTTTGAGTGTCGGTCAGAGCTTTAGACTGGCTAAAGTCTGTCCCGAGTTCACAGAAACTCTTCAGCGGGCCAGCTTCCTGCTCCAACTCCGACCTCACCTCCTGAGAAGACAAACAAACACACAGGCGTACGTATGTCATCACCTAAGTTCTGTCCCATCACTGTACAGGAAGCCTCATTAAACCAGCCTGTTTTCCAAGTTTACTCGGAACTTACTCGGCTGTCATTAAGTTTAATGACAGCTGAGTAAGCTTGCATTTGTAATTTGTCTGCATGGGATTCTACACATAAAAACACAATGACATGAACTCAAGGTTTCAAAGTAAAAAACTATGAATATCTAAATTCCAATAATTACTACTACTTTCGGCTGCTCCCGTTAGAGGCCACCAGTGGATCATCCGTTTCCATCTCTTCCTGTCCTCTGAATCTTCCTTTGTCACACCAGCCACCTGCATGTCCTCCCTAACCACATCCATAAACCTCGTCTTTGGCTTTCCTCTTTTCCTCTTCCCTGCCAGCTCCATATTCAGCATCCTTCTCCCAATATACCCAGCATCTCTCCCCCACACATGTCCAAGCCATCTCAATCTTGCCTCTCTTGCTTTGTCTCAAAACTGTCCAACCTGAGCTGTCCCTCTAATATACTCGTTCCTAATCCTGTCCTTCTTCATCACTCCCAATGAAAATCTTAGCATCTTCGACTCTGCCACCTCCAGCTCTGCCTGTCTTTTCATCAGCGCCACTGTCTCCAAACCATATAACATAGCTGGTCTTACAACCATCTTGTAAACCTTCCCTTTAGCTCTTGCTGGTACCCTTCTGTCGCAAATCACTCCTGACACTCTTCTCCACCCACTCCACCCTGCCTGCACTCTCTTCTTCACCTCTCTTCTGCACTCCTCGTTACTTTGGACAGCTGACCCCAAGTACTTAAATTACAATACTTGGAGTCAACTGCTGACAGATTAGGTAATGTGATAATAGGAATTGATAATCTTAGGAGATTATCTTCTATAAGATTATCAAAATGTTTTTTTCTGCAAGTAAGTCAGCATTAAGGGAGGGATAGCCATCTTCCTATACACAGCCCAAAACAGTATTTTTGGGAAAGAAAAAAAAAATCGGTGTCCTTATGGTTATCTAAATATAAAATTTACAGGGACCAAGCTTTACAAAGAATAGCTGTAAATAGTTGTTAATGAATAAGTAAAAGGGCACTTGTTAAACTCTTCCAACACATTTATATTAGCAGATGACAAAAATATAAACATCTAATAATTTTCAAATTATTGTTAATAACATGATTAGGAGAACACACTACAATTTCAAAACAATATTAAATTTGAATATATACCTGACATTCCTGAACCTGAAGGTTAAGTTTATGGTGTGCGTGTGTGTGTGTGTGTGTATGTGTGTGTGTATGTGAGTGTGTGCACTTGTGTTAGGTGAATAAAACAATTTATTCATGGAGACAAAGCACAGATTTCAGCTTTAAGATGGTATTCTCAACTCTATTTAACATGGGTTAAAGCCTTGTATTTAGACAACAGAATTTCCGTCATTGAATTTTTTTTGCAGATCCTAAAACAACCGTTTGAACATGAACTGTTCCTCTTTCCTCACCTCAATGGTCTGTCGGTAGTCCTGCATGCCACGGTCAGGTTGTCCCATCGGACTTAGAGCTCTCATTCTGCTTTGGGTGAAGCCCTGGAGGTCCGTCCCCAGCCGTTCGTAGCTCTCCAGCCGGGGCAAAAGGTCTTTCAGCTCGGCCTCCCTCTCTGCCTGGCTGGCCTGGGCCACGGCATAGCGCTGGGTCAGCTCAGACACTGCCCCCTGGAGGCCAGGGGCTGTGGAGGCGTCCGCGCTCTGGAGGAGTTTGGAGATGGAGTCCCGCGTCGCTTCCACACTGCCCTGCCTGGACAACAGTTCCTGCCGGAGTTTCTGAGGACAAAAAAAGGAAGAAGAGTAGGTGTGGGTTGAAAATGAATAGAAGAAGAACTAAAGTAGTTTTATTTTCTTTCTTTTGTTTAAGTCTTTGGGCCTATTTTGAGCTGAAATGTCTGTGAGTGAGGTGTTATTTGCCAGTGAAAAACAAATCATCAAAAGAACAAAGTGTTTGGATGACAAAAACCCAAACATCCTCACTACTTTTCTTCTTTGAAAGAAATATGAGACAGTGGTAGAAAAAGGCTTCATTTGTATTTAATTACTTGTGGCCATTATATACTACTGACATCCTCCTAGAGAGATTAGCGTCCATTGGAATAACTGGAACCTCTCTTGACTGGTTTAGATCATATCTCTCTGGCCACACTCAGTTTGTCTAACTTAAAAATTTGAGATCACAGTCCTTTCCTGTTACTACCGGTGTTCCCCGGGACTCTGTATTGGGACCCCTCCTATTTATTATTTACCTACTACCTCATGGTCACATTTTCAGAAAATCTGGCATTCAATTTCACTGCTACGCAGATGACACCCAGTTTTATCTATCCACCAAGCCTACCTCCACTCTTCCATCCACTTCCCTTTCTGACTGCTTACTAGAAATTAAATCCTGGTTTTCATACCACTTCCTCAAACTTAATAGTGATAAAACCGGGGTCCTCTTAGTAGGTACTAAATCTACTTTGGCTAAACCTGATAGTTTTTCCCCAACTATTGACAATTCTATAGTTCCTCCATTGCCTCAGGTTAAGAGTCTGTGTGTCATCTTGGACAGCACATTACCTTTTGAAGCTCACATCAACAATGTTACTCAGTCTGCATACTTCCACCTACACAATATTAATCGTCTTCGCCCGTCACTTACACCTAACAGCACTGCCATATTCATTCACACCCTGGTTACATACATTGACTACTGCAATTCTATCCTCTTTGAGCGTCCCCTCAAGTGTCTTCATAAACTTCAACTGGTCCAGAATTCAGCTGCCCGTATCATTACCAGAACTCCTTCCATAGATTATATCACTCCTGTTCTTCAGCAACTCCATTGGCTCCCTGTTAAATACTGTATTGACTTCCAAGATACTGCTTCTTACCTTTAAGGCCCTTAATAACCTAGCTTCTTCATATCTTTCTGAACTCCATATCCATACGCCCTCCTGCACTCTCAAATCCTCTTCTGCTCTCAAACTCACTACACCATTGGCCCGCTTGACTGGCATGGGGTCTAGAGCCTTCAGTCATTCTGCCCCCCGCCTATGGAACTCTTTCCCACAAGACATTCACAACATTGACTCTCTTTCAACCTTCAAATCCCATCTCAAAACGTACCTTTTCAAACTGGCATATTCAGTCTGGTCCACGCTTCATTGAGTTTTGTGCAGATGATGATTTTATACTTATCTGTTGTATTAACTTTTTATTGTTTACCCTGCTTTGTTTTGATTTTATGCTGTCTGATACAGTGCTGCTTGTTTTTAACTGTGTTCTGTAAGGTGTCCTTGAGTCCTGTGAAAGGCGCCCACAAATAAAATGTATTATTATTACGGACATTTACGTTTTGCCATGTGACGGCTCCTCATCAAACATTTGGTGTCTTTGTACTCAGGGTATGTCTCAATATGTCCAAGGCTAATGATCTTGCAGTATGAGTTTCATTTTATTCATTCATTGAGCTGCCAAATTAGGTAATGTGCATACGAAGGCATTTTCAACTCCTTTCAAATAGCTTATTTCAAAAATAAGATATTTAGCAAGTTCAAGTTGGTCTCGAATAGCTCAAGGCTTTAGAAAGTTATCATCCATACTCTACTAAAAATTTTGTGATGCAATTCTTCATGTGTTCATATTCTAGACCCAGTTTCCCACCTGGTTCTGGGTCAGCGCATCCTGTACAGCCTGTGCAGTGGGTTGGACCGGTCCTGGGTTCAGAACCAGCTTGTCCAGCCAGGCCAGCAGGCCATTCAGACCCTCCTGGACGCTGACCGACTGGGCCACAGCCATCTGCAGCTGCTCAGCCCGCTGTGAGACGGACATGGAGAGAGAGTCGAACCGCTTCTCTAGCCCATCTACAAGGTGGGAGAGGAGAGAGAAGCGTTGTGATCAAAGAGATTTCATATACTGTCACATGCAATGTAAAAATAAATAAATAAATAAATACATTTAGACAAATTTATTGAAAATATATGGAGAACTTGACATTTCTGAACAACGAAACACAAATTATGAACAAGTCCAGACTAGAGGGAAAACAAAACTGACTCTTAATGGGAAAGAGGACAGGGATGGGTCACTTAACATTAAGATCAACCAATCCAGGAAAACAGTCATCTGTAAAATCCCAAAAAACCAACTTTAAACAAAATAGATTCATGCATCCTCTTAAATGAGGTGGTTAAGATCCAATGCTCAGTTCTAAAATGTTAAACTTTCATCTATGTCTTGAAATACACAGCCAAAAGCAAATGGACCGCAGAACTCATGGAGGGACAGTTATATTGATATAAATATTATAGTCATATTCACCTGCGGTGCAGAGGATGTCGACAGCTTTGAGGGAGGGGGACTCCTCTGTACTGACCAGCTCTCTGCCAGCTCTCTTCACCTTCTCCAGCTGCACCAAGCGCTCTGCCAGCTCATCCTGTAACAGCTACAGACAGAGAAACAAATCCCAGGTTCAGCCACGAGCTTACCAGGAAGTTCAACAATAATGAATGAATTTAACTTTTCAAATTGACACTTATTTTTTTAAACCACTTTAATTTCCTGAATGAATCCGATGACTGATTTGAGCTCATTACACCAGAATCTATTTTTGTATCTAGGGCAGGAGCTAACTATCAATTAATTATCGATTAATCTTTCAATAAATGCTTTTTCAAGTAAGCGACTGCTTGTTTAGTCTATAAAACATCACAAATAATAAAAAATGCCCCTCATAAGTTCCCCAAAACCCCGCATTAATTTCATAACTATATAATTGGTCTAGATCTGGATCGCTAACATTCTATCATACTTTTCTATACACAAATGATGACTTTGTCTTTAAGTCAATTTTATTATGTTTCTCACATGTACCTGTTAAACCTGTTGTGTGTGTGTGTGTGTGAGAGAGAGAGTGTGAGAGTGTGTGAGTTTCACTGACTTGTACTTGTCGCAGTGTGTTCTGCAGAGTCTGGGGGTCTGTCTCCCCGCTGGGCTTGACTATGCTCTGGTTCTGTTCCTGTGTGCTGAGCCAGGAGTGGAGGGACACTGCCTCGTCCTGGTACTGCTGGTACCGCTCCAACAGACCAGACAGACGGCCACCCAGCTCCGATGACTACATGCAGGGGAGACACAGGGTGGTGTGGGGATAAGAGAAGAAATTCATGTTATGGAGTAACGGTCTTAACTTCAGCTCATTTGTCAGTCCCACTTTTTGCAAAGCCACCACAAGGCTTTCATTATTTTGGTGAATTATAACCATAAAGAAGAAGAAATAAAATACAAAATATAGCTGCAAGCAGCAGAAAGCGGGTGCCAAGTGGAATAGGTCATAGATAGTCTTGACCTCCAGTGACCTTTTTGTGCGGCCTAGTAAAAATGCTTCTAAAAAAAAAACACCAGTGGACTGTAGTGGCAAAAGAGACAAAGTTTGGTTCAAGTAAGAAAGAGTTTAAGAGCAGGGGTCATTTGAAAGTTTTTTTGCATAATAGTGCCTCCATGAGGTGCAGCTACTCCATTAAGTGTGCATGGCCTCTGGGCCTAATATTGATCTTGCACACAACACCTGGTGACAATTGGACCAACTGTTTAGGAAATTTGCCTACTTCCTGTTGAGGTGGCATTTGACAGTTGTACGCTTCTGCATTTGGCGGCCATATAAGTTTGGAATTTCAGAACTCTTTTGATAACTATGAATAAACAGTGTCCAATGAAAATAAAAAAGCAAGTTTGGTTCAAATAGAAACAGTATAGTAGGCGATAGAAAAAATAGGTTTCCCACTATATCCAATATGGCGGACATCCAGTATGGCTGACACACCAGACTTATGGGATAGTGATTTGGGCATGGATAGAAATGTCATAAGGTGTACGTTTGACAACTTTCAGTCAAACGGTGATGGGGATATACACAACTACTACATGTAGCAACATTAGTCTGATTACTGTAGTGCCCCCATGGTGGCCGATCAAAATAAAAATAGACCCTCACAGTGTGGACCCGTGACCTTGATAATCAGCAAGTTTCATTCCAATCGACCTAATTTAACCCCAACTCAAGGCTCCTGAAAGTTGAATGGACCATCTCTGATCTGACCTAAATATTATTCCAGTCCCCATAAGGCTCACCTTGGTGTGTAAGGTAGTGTATCGGTGGTTGGCATCCTGTAGCTTGTCTGTCACCAGCTGCTTGGTGCTTTCCAGAGCAGGGTCTGAACCACCAACTTGCTCCACAGCTCCCTGGACTGAATCCAGAACCTTCTGCCCGGATATAGACACAAAGCGCAGGTCTGCCTTGTGGCAAATCACATCCTCTGCAAGCTGAAGGAGAAAAAAACACCGGTCAATAACATAAAAAATTTAGTCAACAATATAAATGTCAGGCAATGATATTAACAATATCAGCTGGAAGAAAAAACAAGTTCAAATTGGTCTTAAATGTGATATAAAATGCATCGTGTTTCAGGTGTTACATGAATGTGTGTAACTGTAGGAATATGAGGCTGTGAAAAACAATAATCTGTGTGCTCAGTCAAACTTCATAATGGATAAAAAAAAACATTAGAAAAAAACAAAGCCAATATAAATGAATGACAAAATGAGAAAATGTGGTTTAGATGTTTAGGTTTGAACTCGAGGCTGGCTGCATGAAAATCAACTGTTGTGAGTTACACTCTGTTATAAAACTCATAACACTGTATAATATAATCTAAGAAAATGAGAGGAATATAATGACGTTTGAGGAATATCATAATGATTCAGGCAGGATTCACCTTTTTGTGTTCCTCCAGCCTGCCTTTCAGCTCCTGCGCATCAGATTCTCCTTCCCCCAGGGAACGGAGCTCCTGTTCGCTCTGTTCCAGCCACGTCCACAGACCTCCATGTTCCTGGAGGAACTTTGCCAACTCGTCTCTTAGAACCTCAGACTTCCTCAAACGGTCCTGAAAAAAAAATGTAGTTGTAGCAGTTGGTCGATTTTCCTTAAAGATATTCTCAGGAGTTTGCCTTAGGATGCAAAATGTGGGAGGACAATTTATCTCTTGTAATCAAATGCTGATGCTCTCTTGTCGATACTTGTAGGACCTTTGTTTTGGTTAGCTAATAGAAGTTGTTCATTCTATTTATTGTGACAATATAGGAAAAGCATGCAAAATTATAAAAAACACAACTTATTCATTTCAAGTCTTAGTCAAGATTAAGTGAAGTCTAAGGTCAAGTTGCGTCTTTTTTTAAAAATGTTAACCAAGTAAGTCCAAAATCATCAAATGTTCACCTCATACCCAACTCAAGTTACATCATATAAAGTCCACCACCTCTGGTAAATTCGGTCGACTTATCTGCAGCAACCAAACTATGGAGCCACCTTCTCTATTGCTTAGTCCACACATACACGGGTAATTTTGAAAACGTAGCTTTTCTAATGTGTTTTGGCCTTTCGTCCACACGCAAACTGCGTTTTAGGTAAATGAAAACAGACTTTTGGAATACGCCCTCGGACGGAGATTTTTAAAAAAAGTCCTTGTGGGTCAGGAATTTTTTAAAGAACGATGGAGGAAAAAACCCCCATTTTCAAAATTACCTGTGTACGTGTGGACTAGGCATACACTCACTGGCCACTTTATTAGGTACACCTTGCTAGTACCGGGTTGGACCCCCCTTTGCCTTCAGAACTGCCTTAATCCTTCGTGGCATAGATTCACCAAGGTACTGGAAACATTCCTCAGAGAGTTTGGTCCATATTGACATGATAGCATCACGCAGTTGCTGCAGATTTGTCGGCTGCACATCCATGATGCAAATCTCCCGGTCCACCACATCCCAAAGGTGCTCTATTGGATTGAGATCTGGTGACTGTGGAGGCCATTTGAGTACAGTGAACTCATTGTCATGATCAAGAAACCAGTCTGAGATGATTCGAGCTTTATGACATGGCACGTTATCCTGCTGGAAGTGGTCATCAGAAGATGGGAACACTGTGGTCATAAAGGGATGGACATGGTCAGCAACAATACTCAGGTAGGCTGTGGCGTTGACACGATGCTCAATTGGTACTAAGGGGCCCAAAGTGTGCCAAGAAAATATCCCCCACACCATTACACCACCACCACCAGCCTGAACCATTGATACAAGGCAGGATGGATCCATGCTTTCATGTTGTTGACGCCAAATTCCAACCCTACCATCCGAATGTCGCAGCAGAAATCGAGACTCATCAGACCAGGCAACGTTTTTCCAATCTTCTATTGTCCAATTTTGGTGAGCCTGTGCGAATTGTAGCCTCAGTTTCCTGTTCTTAGCTGACAGGAGTGGCACCCGGTGTGGTCTTCTGCTGCTGTAGCCCATCTGCCTCAAGGTTCGACGTGTTGTGCGTTCAGAGATGCTCTTCTGCATACCTCGGTTGTAATGAGTGGTTATCTGAGTTACTGTTGCCTTTCTGTCAGCTCGAACCAGTCTGGCCATTCTCCTCTGACCTCTGGCATCAACAAGGCATTTTCGCCCACAGAACTGCCGCTCACTGGATATTTTCTCTTTTTCGGACCATTCTCTGTAAACCCTAGAGATGGTTGTGTGTGAAAATCCCAGTAGATCAGCAGTTTCTGAAATACTCAGACCAGCCCATCTGGCACCAACAACCATGCCACGTTCAAAGTCACTTAAATCACCTTTCTTCCCCATTCTGATGCTCGGTTTGAACTGCAGCAGATTGTCTTGACCATGTCTACATGCCTAAATGCATTGAGTTGCTGCCATGTGATTGGCTGATTAGAAATTTGCATTAACGAACAGTTGGACAAGTGTGCCTAATAAAGTGGCCGGTGAGTGTATATCTCATTTACTTATGTCACTCATATAGAGGCACCAGAATTAAATTGAGACTGATTAAAAAAAACAAAAACTCCGCATTGTGGCCTTGGAAAAAGCACGAGGCTGAACCAGAATCTATATCCTCTCCCTCAGACCTTATTAAACAGCTACAAGTCTAAGAACGCCTCCTTGGGTCACACAGCGTCAGCGATGTCATATCATTTTATTGTCAGCACACAGACATGTACTGATACCATACAGTACCTGACAGATTTGGAGCTTATCCTGATGCTGTGACTGGAGCTGGTCTATGGCTGCCCGGAGCCGCTGCTTCTCCTCTGGAGGGACGGCAGCGTCCGGCTGATCCAGGAGGGAGCGTGCTGACTGGGTGACCTGGAGCAGCTGGGCCTGCTGGGCTTGGAGCTGCTGTAGTTCCAACTGGGGGGGGGGGGGGGGTCAAAGGTCATGAGGTCATAAGATAAGATGAGCATTAGAAAAAGAAACATGCTGAAGTAAGAAATAAAAAGTTTATTAATAATTTCTTGGAAGATGAAAAAGTTTAATAAAATGGTCAAAAGGCCAAAAGCTTATTAGACTCAACACTAAAAGAAAGAGTGTAAGGACTGAAAATGTTTTCATATCTGGCTTTATAACAGGAAATAAAACCAGATCAACTTATGAATGTTAAAAACCAAGAAGCTTGAAAAGTGTTCTTTGAAAGAGCACTAAGAAGCTTGAAAAGTGCTGTGAGATCAATATTTAATTGGGCAAAGTTTAACAAAATGAGCTTCTTCGAGTCGAAATATTCCTTTCTTTGTTTTTATGTATTATGAAAATAGAAACAGAGCACATAAGGAACTGATTAAAAAAAAAACAGATTGGAGTAACACCTGCAGCATGTCTGTGCGTGACCGGAGAGTGCCCTCTGGCTGTGTGGAGGACAACGGGGCATCAGTAACATCTAAGGCGGCCTCAAACCCAGCTCCTCCCCTGCCAGGCTGGTCAAGGGAGGACAGGTCTTCTAACAGAGAATCTATCTTTGCCTGGGTCTCCTGGAGCTCCTCCACTGCCTTGGCCTGGAAGAGGAGAAGAGAAGAAAAAGTTCTTTCTACAGCCACTTAAGTGTGATACTAATATGTTATCAGAATGTAACTGATGTCACAGCAGTTACATTCAATGCAGCTTCATAAACAACTAAGTTATTTTGTTTTTGTCCAAATTGGGGTTTTTTTTGTTTTTTTTTTGCATTTTTGAACTTAAGTCTGAAATAGTGTCTGTGCATAACTGTAGTCCACTGACTTCCGGTTTCTACTGCAGCAGTCATACCAGTTTCCTGTTTGTTGGCGTGTGCTATTGATAATGGCATATTTTTTGCGACGCCTGCAAGATTTACCACGGATAAATGTCAACGACATGCATAGAATTGTCGACAAACTTTCACCTGCATCTACCAGCAAACGGGTGAAAAGTTTCAAGTTGCACATATCAAGTTACGCCCACAATTCCATCCGTCTGCTCATCCTCATAATTGTGGACGTAACTTGATATGTACAACATAAAACTTTTCACCCGTTTGCTGGTAGGTGCAGGTGAAAGTTTGTCGGCAATTCTGTGCTTGCCGTTGACATTTATCCATGGTAAATCTTGCAGGCATCGTTAAAAATATGCCATTGTCGCCAACAGGAAACTGGTATGACTGCTGCAGTAGAAACCAGGAAGTCAGTGGACTACAGTTATGCACAGAGCCCATTTCATCTGTTTTTTCTATGAAACTATGCACAGGGCTTAAGTAATTCACTTCAATTTAGCCAGTACAATTCAGCAACCTCTGCTAGCCATCACTAGTCAAAGTATGCTTCAGCAAAGCTGAAATATCCAAAACAGCAACTTTAATAGAGAATTATATAGTGTACTGCACCCTGTATGCACTGCTGATATTGTATGTAAATACCACAAGTCCAGATAGTAATCTGTCAAATGGATTGGTGAGAATATGACTTTTTTAAACTTCTTCATTTTGACCCTTGGAGCCATCCTTATGTGAGCCGCTCTGGATCACATGGCAAATGAGTGACACAGACATGATCCTCCGTCATCTCCTCACCCTTTGTGTGTTCTGATGCATGGTGGTGCTGATAGCCGTGTCCAGCTCAGTCAACGAAGTATTAGCGGAGTCCGTTAGGGCGGCGTACTGCTCCTTCATCTTACTCAAAGTTCCCTGGAGGTTCTCCCGCTCCTCCACACTCAGAATGTCTCCTCGCTCCGCCAATAAGTCCTCCACCAAGCGGATGGTCTCAGCCACACCCTCCCGTTTTGTTTGGAGGTCCTTATGTAAATCCTAGTGTGGGGGGGGAGAGAGAGAGAGAGAGAGAGAGAGAGAGAGAGCAAGATGGGAAATGATAGAGTTAAGATGTTTTTGATCTATATTCATTTGGACTTTGAACTATACTAATCAAGTATAAACGTAATCTAAAGTAGATTATATGAAACACATTACTTTTTTCCAATGTAATCTTTGTATAGGAGTAACAAAACTAAAGTGCAAACATGGATATGAACATACCATAACGGATGTTTTTTTTATATATAGAATTAGACATAAGAAGAGTTGGGAGTAGATATAGTGGTGGGAGTTAGACCACACTGCTGTGTAAGTTGTATGCATGTACGGATGTATGTACAAACCCCAATTCCAATGAAGTTGGGACGTTGTGTAAAACGTAAATAAAAACAGAACACAATGATTTGCAAATCCTTTTCGACCTATATTCAGTTTACCACTGTGTTACATCACCTTTCCTTTCAACAACACTCAATAAGCGTTTGGGAACTGAGGACACTAATTGTTGAAGCTTTGTAAGTGGAATTCTTTCCCATTCTTGTTTGATGTACGACTTCAGTTGCTCAGTCTGGGGTCTCCATTGTCGTATTTTGCGCTTCATAATGCGCCACACATTTTCAATGGGGGACAGATCTGGACTGCAGGCAGGCCAGTCTAGTACCCGCACTCTTTTACTACGAAGCCACGCTGTTGTAACATGTGCAGAATGTGGCTTGGCATTGTCTTGCTGAAATAAGCTGGGACGTCCCTGAAAAAGACGTCCCCTGGATGGCAGCATATGTTGCTCCAAAACCTGTATGTACCTTTCAGCATTAATGGTACCTTCACAGATGTGCAAGTTACCCATGATGCCATGGGCACTAACACACCCCCATACCATCACAGATGCTGGCTTTTGAACTTTGCGCTGATAACAATCTGGATGGTCCTTGTCCTCTTTAGCCCGGAGGACACGACGTTCATGATTTCCAAAAACAATTTGAAATGTGGACTCGTCAGACCACAACACACTTTTCCACTTTGCGTCAGTCCATCTCAGATGAGCTCAGGCCCAGAGAAGCCGGCGGCGTTTCTGGGTGTTGTTGATATATGGCTTTCGCTTTGCAGGGTAGAGTTTTAACTAGCACTTGGAGATGTAGCGACGAACTGTGTTAACTGACGATGGTTTCCCCAAGTGTTCCTGAGCCCACGTGGTAATATCTTTTACAGAATGATGTCAGTTTTTAATGCAGTGCCACCTGAGGGGTCGAAGGTCACGGGCATTCAATGTTGGTTTTCGGCCTTGCCGCTTACGTGCAGAGATTTCTCCGGATTCTCTGAAACTTTTGATGACATTATGGACTGTACATGATGAAACCCCTAAATTCCTTGCAATTGTATGTTGAGAAACGTTGTTCTTAAACTGTTGGACTATTTGCTCACGCAGTTGTTCACAAAGTGGTGAACCTCACCCCATCCTTGCTTGTGAACGACCGAGCCTTTCAGGGATGCTCTTTTTACACCCAATCATGACACTCACCTGTTTCCAATTAACCTGTTCACCCGTGGAATGTTCCAAACAGGTGTTTTTTGAGCATTCCTCAACTTTCCCAGTCTTTTGTTGCCCGTCCCTGCTTCTTTGAAACGTGTTGCAGTCATCAAATTCAAAATGAGTGAATATTTGCAAAAAACAATAAAGTTTATCAGTTTGAACATTAAATATCTTGTCTTTGTAGTGTATTCAATTGAATACAGGTCGAAAAGGATTTGCAAATTATCGTATTGTTTTTATTTACGTTTTACCAACGTCCCAACTTCATTGGAATTGGGGTTTGTAGATCCAGTAGGTTGAAATACTGCAGTGATAACATTGTGATAAATGGTATCCAACTGAACCAAAGCAGTCTAATATCGTTGGAAGAATCTTTTGCCAGTTTTTTGTGTGCGGTTTTACTGGACAATATCTTTATTATATATTTATTAATGTACACAACATATAAATATACTTTATTTTACTCATACTTATGTTAATTTTTACTCTTTAGAGAAAAGAGTTGGATACCTTCAGTTCCTTCTGCTTCTGCTGGAGTGTGCTCACGTCACCTGACTCTGATCCAGCTCTCTGACTGGCCAGCACGCTGGCAGCTCCAGCCAACCACATGGTGAGGCCTTCTAGTTTCTGGGAGCACTCAGCTTTCTGCTGCTGGACCACCTGATCAACAGAAAAGGAGGGAGAGAAGAAGAGAGAAGGTGGAGAAAAAAGAAGACGACCCACAGCGGAGCAGAGTGAGTACTAATGATTTTCATCTTTAATAATATCAAACAGTTTATCTGTAACAACCCTTTTACTCTCCTTATGTGACACGAGCACAGCCTTTGACATATACTCATCCTCAAACAACACAATTCAGGTGCACACTTGTCCCCTAAACCCTTTTCTGTGTAGTGCACACTGTGCCAAGCTTTGAGCAGATTGTGTCCAGAGTTCACACTGATGCGCAGACAAACACACAGACATCCAATATAACTCCTTATTGACAATTCAGTCAAGCCACAACGAACAACACTGAGACAAACAAATATTTATTTATGTGCCATTTCCCCCCCCACTTTCTCTAAATTACTATAGAAAAACCAGGGGGGGGAAAGCAAAGCACTTTAGCCAGCGAGGCTTTGTTGCTACTAAATCTCTAGACTTTCTCCAACCGTGGTATGAGCGAATTCCTTCAATGGCAATCTGGAAGAGCAAGGCAGACAGATTAATAACAAACACACACATTAGAGAGACACATGCAGAGGGCAGCAAAAACTTTGGCATAGAAGCCTATGAAGTAGTAGTAATGGTAAGTGTGATGATAATGTAGAGTAATAAAGTTTTGTGTAGCAGGAGCAGCGGTGGTTGACTATTAGCACATACTGTCTGATGGTTTTGAAAGAATGGGCTTGATGTGACAGTGATGACGGACACTATGAAGCTGTGAGGTTAGCTTGTTTACATACAATTTGGTGACAGTTTATAGTGGATGATTGAGCTGAATCTCCAATGGGTTGAATGTGATTTTATGAGGCATGGGTGCTAATAATGCTTGTCAAAAGTGCTAAGCAAAAATGGTGTGTGCGAGCGAGCAGGATAATGTTACAGCGTGAGCAACGACGTAATGAAATTCTACAATATACATTCAAGATGGCTGCTCATGTCGACAATGTACTGGTGAGTAGTAGCACAGTATTAAAAATCAATCCATCTCGCTTGTTTAACACGACCGTCTTTGTCCAAACCTCTCTCTCCCTCGCACTCTGCCTCTCTCTCTCCTTTTCCACCTCTTCTTTCAGCCTCTCCCTCTGCTGCTGCTCCTCGTCCCTATCCCTCTGGGCAGAGAGTGCCTCGGTATGGGCCTGGGCTTGGCCGGAGGCCCGGTGGAAGGCCTTCTGAAGCAGCTGGAGTTGCCCAAGGAGGTGCCGGCTCTGCTCAGGGGCCAGGTCCTGAGCCCGCTCGGAGATAAACACCTGGATGTCAAAGACCACGTCGTTGACCTTGTTGGAGCAGGCAGTAAGAGAGGACTGGAGGTTCTGTGTGAAAGAAAAGAGAAGAAGGGCTTTGAAAGAGGAAAACTAATCCTGTGTGAGCTCAAACTGCATGGCACCAAAACTGACCTAGTTAGAAGGTCTGCTCCCAGTGGGACCACCCAGTGTTAAAGGTCCCATGAAATGGCATTTAAAGCACCACAAACTTCCATGATTTGACTCACTTTTCAAAATGGAAAAAAAAAATGGATGGGTGGGATTTTGTGAGAGAAGGGAGTTTGCTTTGAGTGACAGTCAGTAATCACAGGGCATTTTTACAGGACTGTCGATATTACTATGCTGCTGCCTAGTTTAAATTTGGTAGTAAAAGATCACTCGCCTTCTTAATCTTGCTCCTATTCATTGTACATTTTTGTTAGTGTACACCTGCAAGTGCACAATGATATAACCCAAAAAATACTGTAGTAGTCAGGAAAAGAAAAAATATATTTCTGAACAGAAAAAAAAAGTAGTTCAAGGTATTGCATAGAAATTTTTGCGAAACCATTCACAAAAATCTCTTCAGATTTACTGAAACAATAGATACATATATTTGTAGTGTGTGAAGCCATGGACTGAATTTTGCTTTGGATGTATGTAATTATGTAAATCATAATTTCAAGTGTTTAATCAGCACTGGTTTGGAGGACTAGTCCATATACCTTAGGAAAAAGAAACTTGTATTTCAAGTGTTAATTAGTGCTTTTATGGATTTAGATTATGTAGCGCCATGCTGTTATGTGCTGCATTTACAATTAGCACCACAAACGATAATTCCTTTAGAACTCTTTTATATTACCTGGCAGTGCTGGAGCTGCTGTGTCAACTGATCAGTTTTCACTGTTCCCTCCTTTCCTGTTACCCCTCCATCCATCTGAGCCTCTGTCTCTCTAAGCCAGGAGAGTAACTCCTCCACTCGTCCTCCCAATGTCTTCTGTTCAATTGTTAGTGCCTCCTGAGAGACAGAAAGAAAAAAAATCCTGAACCATCACAAAACGACAAAATGTCAATGTGTAAAATCCACAAATCAGTCTCACACACCAGTCCAATAAAATACAATGAGGAAATAGGCTCCAGCATCCCCGCGACCCGACTTCGGATAAGCGGCTTGGGTAATGGGATGGATGGAAATACAAATGGGACATTTGAATTAATGCCGGTTTATCCCACTAATGGCAACAATGGTTCCAAGCCACTGCAGTTACAAATTAACTCTATACAGTATCCTCAATATTTCATTCTGATTCACTTTAGGACAGATTCTTTACCTTGTAGGAGTCTCTGTGGTCTCGTAAGCCTTGTAGAATATTGTTTGAAACACCTCTGGCGGCCTCGTATCCACGAGCCAAGCTCCGCCCATCCTTCTCCAGGGCCAGTAAGAGCTGGTTAGGGACATCTTTGGGGCGGGGCTTGAGCAGTCGCCCAACAGCCTCCAGTTCCTTGTTGACCTCTGGTTCTAAGTCATGTAGCTCAAGCTCCAGAGCCTGGGAAAGGGAGCATTGTTATTAACATTGTTTGATTACCAAAGCTTAATCAGCTTTACCCCTTTGTTTCAAAGCAGTTACAAAATGTTCTGTTCAACCTGGAAATGAGTAAACCAATATAACAAATTAAAAATATGGCATTACAGCAGCAATGGAGACTGATATTCACTGTGTAAACCAGTATAATTATTCTTTTACCTCCGTCTGTCTGATGATGTCATCCAGGGTGATAAGGCCACGGCCAATAGACTGCTGTTGCTGCTGTTTGAGGCGGACCTCTATGTGCCTCACCATGGAGACAAGGGCCACGATTCGCTGATCGTGTTCCAAGCATTCCTGGCGGATTAATGGAGACTGCAGGAACATGATGGCAGAAAAAAAAAAATTGAAAGTCAGTGAAACTACCACTAACTTTCGGCTGCTCCCGTTAGGGGTCGCCACAGTGGATCAGTGAATGAGGATTGAAATTAATTCTTGAAAATAAATCTAAATATCTGAAATCTGTTAAAACTCACAAAGTGATTAGCTTTGCCTACCTTGCCAGTCTTAGCTCTGCTCCTCTCTTTCCTTATATCTATCTCATCAATCTCTTCATCCTCCTCCTCACCCCAGCTCTCAGTGATTGTGTCAGATGCAGGGATCTCTGTTGATTCAGACTTAGTCAGAATGTCCTCTGAAGGCAAGGGTGATGATTCTGAAGACTCTGGATGTTTCTGTTCCTTTTCTGAAGCTTTTGATTCAGAAACAGTCTTGCTTTCAGTTGGTTGAGGTTGTTGCCGTTTCCTCTTTTTCTCTTTCTCAGTGATTTTATCGGCTTGTGTGTTGAGATGAACAGACACTGCTGTTGGCTGGATATCTGGTTTAGAAATTATAACCTCCTGAGGAAAGTCAGCGTAATCAACAACATATTGGGTTTCTGAATGGAAAGACCGTTCAGGGGGGCCAACCGGCAGATGTTTATCCTCTTCAACATGAAGCTGTGCCTCCTCTGAAAGGTTAATTCCCATCATCTGTACCTGCTCCTCAATAAGAGCCATGGGATTTTCTGCAGCACCTGCAAAATTCTTCTGCATACTTTCACCTCCCTTCGCACTCACTGTAGAGGCAGTCATTTTGTTTGCCTCATCACCACTTGGAGGCCAGGTGACATCACTATCTGATTGAGCACCACTTTGCCTGCCTATTCTCTGCTTATCACTGGAAGCCTTGCTTTCTAAAGCTGCTTTTGTTGTCACTTCTGGAGATAATGTTACTACTGTCTCCTCAAAATCTGATTTTTTAGCAGCCAGTGGCTTCTCAGTTCCAGATGGAACTTTATCTGTGACTTTTGGTATCTTGGACTTTTTGTTTTTGTTTTTTCGTTTCCCTTGTTTAGTCTTGTCAGGCTGGTCTATGTCTATCTCGCCAGGCTGGTCTGATGGCGCCTCTTCTTTTTCTTCCTCTCCCTTTCCAACAATGCCCTTCTCAATTTTCTCTTCATATGAATCCTCTGATATACTTTTTTCTACACTGCCAGCCTCCATAACAGAGGGTGTCTCCACACTCATCATCAACCTCCGACTGCCCTCTTTGCTCACAACTTCCTCCCTCTCTTTAGAGATACCATCAGTTCTCTTTCCACTTTCATCTTTAACAGGATGACTGCCAACATCAGCCTTAGTCAAAGGAGCCTCTACCTTTGCATCTCTGACAGTCACCCCCTGAATCTCCTTCTTCCCCAACTCTTTGCGTAGTGCCTCTAGCTCAACAGCAGCCTGCTTCTCGCTCACTCCTTTCTCAAACACCTTCTTCAGAATGCTCTCTTTAGCCTTCAATATCAAGGCAGCTTTCTCGCTGTCTGGTAGGTTTGATCTCTGTGGCAATTCTTCACCCTTCTTAGTGCTCTCCACCTTGACATCGCTTAGTTTTTGAGAGATAGCATCCTCTCCCTCTTTTTCTTTTACAATGCAGGTGGTCTCCTTTCTCTTCTCAACTTTATTCTCTTCTTTCATAACATGCTTTTGGTCTTTTGACAGTTTGTTTTGTGTGTCATCTTTTTCAGATTCAGCACTATGATGTCTAAATTCTTGGGGGACTGGAGCAATGTCCTGT
This sequence comes from Lampris incognitus, assembly GCF_029633865.1. NCBI lineage: Eukaryota > Metazoa > Chordata > Actinopteri > Lampriformes > Lampridae > Lampris > Lampris incognitus. The sequence goes on from NC_079228.1 coordinate 29,636,229, forward strand.
TCTTGGTTTTCAAAATCATCTTGAACCTTCATCCTCCCGTCACTCTCTGCTTCCGAATTGGGAAACCCTTCTTGTGCCGACTGATCTGGAGTCTGTGATCTCTTACCTTTCTCTTGTGATTTAACAACATTTGTAACTGTGTCAACAGTCTTTGCGTGCCTTTCAATTTCTGTGTCTGCTTGCTTTGTTTCGGAAGGAAGAACCAGTTTCTTCACAAATTGTTGTTCACTGTCATTCTCACTACTCTTTCCTTTCTTCTTGTTCTTTTTCTTCTTCTTGCTCTTGCTTTCTGTATCTTTAGACTGTAGAGCCAGCACCTGGTCTGACTGTTGGGCATCAGTAATGACTCTGACCTCTATACTCACCAATGTTTCATCCTTCACTTCAACAACCTTCTCCTCTGCACTCTCCTCATGTTCTGATGCTTCATCACTCTTCTCTTTGTTTTCCTCTTCACTTAGAGCTGAAACTTCTCTTCTGTCTTTACTTGTCCTGACATCTGTTGTTGCAGAATCTGCCAGAGAGGTACTCTCATCAGCTGAACTACACTCCTTTTCAGCAAAATTTTCAGGTTGTCTTCCTGACTTAATGGAGACCATCTCCTCTGTGACCTGGGCCTGTGGATCTTTGCTTGTAGTATCGGTGACATGAGCCTGAAGGGAATCTTCTGTTGATAATGCACGTTCAAAGCTTAAGCTCTCCTTTTGTTCCTCAACTGCCTCTTTCTCTCTCATTTGCAGTGATTCATCTGGCCACTCCTGTGGAAGCTCCCCTGATTTATGAATATTTTTCTGAGGTTCAATCTCCTGAATTGCTTGCTGTATCCTTTTCTCAACATTGCTGGCAAACTGAGACAACAGGGCAACTGACTGGTCTGGTTCATCTGTGACTTTCTCTCCCACCAACAGTTGATCATATGTTCCCTCCTCTTCTTCCTCCACAGTAGCTTCATGAAACAGTGGCAGTGCTGTAACATAGGTCTCCTCAGAATCTTCTGTGACTACCCTGAACCCTTTTTCTGACTCTTGGGATCCAAGAGTAGGCTCATCTCTTCCATATGACATTTTTCCCTGGCTGTCTGAGACTGGGCTAGACACTGACAATGTGACAGCTGGGCTGTAGGTGTCGCTTGTTGAGGTAACTGGTGTAGAGCTATGCTCATCCTCACCTTCTGATTTCATGGGAGCCAAGCTCTCCTGGATTTCTGCAGCCATGTCTCTTGATATCAGCCCTGCTGTGATGGCATCCTTTAGACTAGAGACTCTTTGGCCTGTGGTCGGATCAACTAAGCCTCCTTTCATAATCTGATTGGTGGCGATTACCTTGACCATATCTTCCAAAACTAATCCTCTCTCTAAGGCTTCAGGCAGAGGTATTCTATCTCCACTAATGACATCAATGATTCCTCCACTGTCTGCCTGGCTCTGGAGCAGACGTAGTGCTGGAACTGGGTCAACTTGATTGGATGTGATAGCTTGAGGAAGGGTCAAAGTGTCACCTGTTTGCTTATTCTTAACACCTGTGAATGCTTTCAACACTAGGAAGCGTTTTCCCGTCTCAATGTCTATCTCACCCTGATGTACAAGATCAGAGTATGGCACAATTTGGACAGTCTTGGGATCAAGCACCCCTTGTGTTACACCAGAAGAAGCCATGGCTTCCTTGGCAATGCTCTCATCCAGCAGGCCCTTAGAAACTGCATCAGTGAGGGTCAGTCTTGTTCTTGTCTCGGGGTCCATAATGGTGCCAGTGGATGCCTGTAAAAGTGCAGCCTCTGAGTGTGATGAGAGGCTGACTTTCCCTTGGTAAACCCACTCTAGTTCTTCTAATCCAGAAGCAATGGAACGGTCAACGAGCCCTCTTTCTACAGCATCAGAAACAGTCAACCTCATTCCTGAATCATGGTGTATTATACCACCTTCAGCCACCTGTGTTGACAATGCCTGGTATGCATCCTCTGGCCTGATTAACCCCTTTTGAATGGCCTGCTCTACTGGAACAGGGGACTTAGTTTGGGGGTCAACAACTCCCTCCATCTGAAGTTGTAATGTGGCCTTAGTGAGAGCTGCTTCTGGATTTGTGGTCTTTCCTCTGCATGCCTTCTCTAGCATCACCAATGCCTCTCTTTGATTATCCTCTACTAGCCCCATCTTGGCTGCAAGAGTGACTGAAACTTTCTTATCCCTGCGTGGATCAACAATACCCCCTGCAGCCACCTGGGCCTCCAGAAGACGAGCAGCAGTGCTGGGGTCAATTAACCCTACCCGTGCTGCCTCCCTCAAACCAAGTATTTCCTTTTTTTCTGCATCTAACACTCCAGATAAGTTTTTTTCTGACTTCAACACACTCCACATCAAATCTTCATCTAGAAGACCTTCCTGCATCACATCCTCCATACTGAGTGACTCACCACTGCTGATATCAAGGAAGCCACCAAAAAGACCAGCCTGGGCCATTAGTTTCACTGCGGTGTGGCCAGGGAGGATACCCTGGGCTACTGCCTCATCTGGGAGAAGCCGCTCCCCTTCTTCTGTCATCAAACCACCTTGTTTGAGCTCAAGGGCTAACCTTTTCAGTGCAGCGTCATCTTCAGTCTCTTCCACTACCAACTCTGAAAGAGCAACCTTGGGTACCCCAAGTTGTAATTTCTCCTCTCTGATAGAGGTAATTTGTTTGAAACTTTCCAAGACAGGTTGAGTATGTTTTACAGGTTTCTCATTTTCTGAAGACAATGAATCAACAGTTTTATCACTTTGTGTAGCTGGAGCAACAGATTCTTTCACTCTGGATGATTGAGATGATGGCAGAATCTCTTCTGTCCAAAGTGGTCTTGAGTCTGTCCCTTTGTCTACTGTGGATGCTACTGTTGTCTCCCTGTCCACAATTTTTCCAGCATCAATGCATTTAATTGGTGAGATACCCTCTAGTGTATCTTTCTCCTTGGTTTCTGAATCAACAACTGATAGCCAATTTTCAAGTGAATCTTTTGTGATTTCTTTTCCAGGTTTACTAGTGGTGGCCTTGATAATTTTCATACCGATTAGTTCTTTTTCATCATCCACTCTGCCCTCTTCTTCATTTTTCCCATCTCCAGCACTGATGGCTGACTCACTCACTTCAATCATCTTTGGCTTGGCCTGTGATATGATGATTTGTTCGCTATCGTCCTCTCTTCCACTGCTGCTGTCAATCATTTTGACAAAGGGAACATCATTCACTTGTGGGATTTTCTCAGGTCGTGCTTCTTCAACCCCCATTCTGTCCTCTGGGACCACACAACTGAGTTCCTTAACCTGATCAGCATATGCAGACTCTGCAGGAACCAGACCAGCAGCCTTGATTAGCTCTACCAGCTCAGGCTCAAGCAGTACTAGTCGTTTTCCAGAATGGGCATCTACATAGCTATGAGTCATCAGGTGAAAGAGCAACTTATGTTTTGCCTGTTCTTCAGGGTCCATACTATCAATTGTGTTGCTTTCCCAGAGAAACCCTGTGGTAGGAGTCCCAGAGGAGGGGGAGGATGGAGGTGGAGAGGAGCTATTAGAACTCCAGCTGAGGCGGTTAAGGGATGGCGTACCTAAGCGTTTCATGTTGGGAAGAACATCAGGGATATGGATTTCTTTAAGGACAGTGATGATTCCAGGTTGCAGGATATGTTCATTGGCCTGGTTAAGGGGCACCACCTGGGGGGTTTCTGGATTGTACAGGGCCCCAATACCATGACGCTGCCTTAGGATGTTCCTTGCCAGCTCTCCTGAGACCAAGCCCTGTTGAAGGGCCTCAGCGATGGGCAGCAGCTCTCCAGATTCGGGCCAGAGCATTCCCATGAAGGCCCACAGTGACTCAAGAACCAAAAGAGCCAAACGAGAGGAGAGAAGGTCCCTTTGAATGGCCTCCTCTAACCCTAAACGTTCTCCACTGAAAGGGTCAAGGATTCCTCCAGTTTGCAGCTGTCGTGCTAGCATGGTGCAAGCTAGATCTTGATCAATTAACCCATGACTAACAGCCTCATCAATAGTTAGACGGTGGCCAGACCGTGGGTCAGCAATACCCCCAGCAAAGAGCTGAGTTTCAAGAAGACGTACAGTAACTGTCCGATCGATCAGTCCTTCTTGTATGGCACGGAAGATGCCAACTTTCCTTCCAGAGCAGAGGCAGACAGTACCTCCAGGTTGCTGTTTAACAGGGAAGAGATGGAAACCCGAGTCTTCATTGAGGACACAGCGTTGTTGCAGCTCAGGCAGGTTTAGCTTTTCTGCTGTGTTTGGGTCAATGAGCTCCCGGCGCTGGAGCCGTGAGTGGAGTTTGTTGAAGGTTCTGGGAGTCAAAAGAGCCAACTCTCCTGCTGTGTCCAAACTTATCCCATCTCCTCTGGAATCTCTCAGCCCTCCTGTGTTCATTTGGAGTTCCAGAATACGTAGTCCCACCTCCTCTTTGATCAGCCCCTCTTCTATGGCTGCAACTACTGGCAGAATGAGCTGCTGCCGGGCTGCTATTGGTTTCATTTGGTCCACCAGATGCAAAGCATTCTGTAACTCAGATAGGAACTGGCTGGTGTGGGTGTCAATTAGGCCTTCAGCAAGACTTTGTTCTAGTGATAAGCTAAGAGGAGAGTCAGGCTGGAAAAGCCCGCCCATGATGAGCTGAGCTTCCAGGAGGACATGGCTGGTGTCCTGGTCAATAAGACCATGTTGGGCTGCTTTGGACACTGAATAGGTTTTCACAGTTCCAAGATCGATTACTCCTGCGATGACCATTCGACTCTGTAGAAAAAAAAGAAAAAACAACAATGAGTATGCAAATTTTTGCAAAAAGAAAAATACCAAGACATTCATGCAAATAAACATCACTTTGAATTCCAGTGGATTTTGTGTCAAAAACTGAGCTGTTTCACAGCTTTGTGGCAAAACTTATTGTAATATCATTGATTACTAACTTAATGGAATGGTAAATGCCTTAAAACTAAATCTAAATTTTTGTTCTTACTACACGATGGAAAGTTATCTACAAAGTGTAGAATTAATTAAATTGTAATTGGCAGAGTTGGATGTGAAAGTGAAGAAAATAAGAAATGCAAAAACTACCATTAAAAACATTGCTGCAAAAAATAATATGGAGACTAATTGGTGAAATGTTATTTTGTGAAACATATCAAGTGTTTGATCACGTTTTTTTCATATTCATACTAAAATGCAGAAATACTTACCGCTACTTTAAAACTTTAAATTAAAAGCAGTAAGCATGCTACGAAGCAAAAAAAAAAAGAAAAGCTAAGTGAGCAAGAAAGAAGCTGGAAAAAGTTAAAGTCCAAGTGAGTTTGGAATAAAAAAAAAAGATATTCAGGCGATAGGGATAGGAAAATGTATCGCACACTAAAAGTAGGTCAAATAAGGTCGCTAGCAGTGCTAAGAGAGAAAGCAAGCACCACTTACCGTACGGGTTTGTCCCGTGCTGTGTAAACACTAGTGGGGCCAGCTCACGGCTTGGCAGAGCGCGGTGCGACAGGTGAGAAGCTGGTTTATAGCATTCTGCATGCCACTCTGTCCTCTGACTAAAATGTTGAGCTAATTCTCAAGCTTCCTGGCTAAACTGATTCACTATAACACTGAGGGATTACTACTTAATAATACAGTGTGGCCTGTTAAGGCTTTGGCAACTTCTAAGGGGACTTAAGAAATAAACTGGTAAGGAAAACCTCGTTCATTTAAACCAGAAAGGCTTTGGGTAAGAATTTCTACCACTGTCCTGCCTTAAAATTCGGTCTCTCATTCTGATCCTCGGCTCAGAACTCAGATGTCCACGGTTCTCCTCTGGCAGCTGTTAGTGATTTTCAAGCAAAATGCTGGTTTAAAGTTTGACATATTAATAGTATGCATTAGACGGCACAAACAAAAAAGAACACGTACACATTCAAACACACACACTCTTGTGATCTGGACACATCATGCTCAAACGGTGATGTGAGGGTTTTGCATAGCTGGCCTTTGGTGCACACACTCGATATCAAAAGTGACTTTGTAAAACTTAATAAAATGCGTGCTTTTGCGCATACCTTAACATACAACAAAATATCAGCTGTAAAACCACACACCATTCAGCTAGGGACAAATTATGGAGAGTTTGCTTATCCACGGTGAATTACTAACAAATTATTTTTGTAAATTAGTTAAAATCCACACACATTCAATCCACTTCAGATTGATGTATCATGCAAAACAAAGGCAATTGTTTTGGACAAGGGTGAGGGTTGACTTTTAATGAACTAAACAACATTAAGTCTGCATAATGCAGTATCCAGTGTTCCACAAAACACACTTAAAAATATATCACGACATGTGTACGTAGAAAATGTATGACCGTACGAGTTTAAAGAAAAGCCATGGGTAGTAAGACCAGGGTGCTCTATTATGAACTAATTTGTGGGTCCAGAAACAAAAGTCAAACTTCATGGTGCACTTCTAAGTAGGTGACAAAAACAGAGCTTAAAGCTTTCAGTGAACTGCTAACATGACATCTGCAGCACTACTCTACTGCTGCACCACTAAGGCCACATATTAGCCAAGCTCTTAGACATGTGTATTTTTTTTATGTTGATGATACGATTATGGAGATGATATGGACAATGAGGGTGGTGATGGAATGATAACATGAGTTAACATGAGCATATTGGAGATTTGTGTGAGAGTGAGATCACTCCATGCTAAGGCCCAATTCAGACAGTATCATCCAGTGAGTCATGACACTCATTCTGTGCCAGCATTAAAAAAGGCAAAAAAATAATATTCTGTTTAATGAAACCTGGGCACCAGAATGCTGTTCATGACTATGTGTAAGATTAAATCATGTTTCAGATTATCTAATAGATAAATTATCAGATTATCTAATAGATAAGTTATTGTCTGAATCGGGACTGTGGTGTCAGTTAAACTGAACCAAGTTTATGAATTTGTAATTGAAGTGATATGTATCAAAAATACAAATGCAGTGGACAGACCAACACACAACATGCGGCATATTTCACACACTCTTTGTCACTCATACACAAACACTCAGCTAGCGAGCATGTTCCAGAGTCAAATGGACAGCTTCATGAAGATAACGCCTTCTTCACTGTGGTCGGACAAAGCTCGCGTAAGCATATTGAGGTTTAGAGACAAGCGGCAACCTCTTTTTCCTTTTGACAAAACACCTTCCTTTTGTCCATGTCTCCCTTACTTCTTGTTTCTTCATCACCCCACTCTCTCATAATCCCTTTCTTCTCTTCAGTTCTTCACCCATTCACAGTTCCCATACATTTACGCAATCTGGGCGCATCCAACTTGCTAGTGGGAGCACCAGCTTCCCCCATTTCTTTCTTTTTTTTAAAAAAAGTTCTTCTCTCAACCTCTGATGACGGGTAAAACAACCAGACTCCGCAATCAACATCAGACCAACAAAATACTCCACAAATTAAACGTTTTTTTAAAATTGTTTCACTGAAAATGTGAGAATAGTCAACAGGGGGCAACTGTGTATCCAACTAGCAAGTTTATCCCTCTTCACCCAGATGCTCTGTGTAACTCCAACCGCCCCTCCTTCTTCAAATTCTTCATCCATAAATCCCTCTGTATACTTTACCTTTCTCTCCTCCTCCTTGGCTAGCTGTTGCTCCAGCTGCTGCAGCTGTTGGGTGGAGCTTTCACACAGCTGGTTGTAGGTGGCCATCAGCTCATCCAGCTGGGCCCCAACCTGGGCTCGCTCCTCTGGAGCCAGCCTGGAGAGAAACCAAGGAAGGTCAGGGGCAGGGTGATGGTGCGTGCATGTGTGTATTTGTGTGTCTGTGCATGTGATTGTGAACTTACTTGCTGGCCTGCTTAGACATTAGAAAGACCTGGGTGCTCCTGATGGCTTCGGCAACCTCATCCTTCTTTGCTGCAAGCTGCTCAGTGATGGCCTTTAGGGCACACAAACACACAAAGAATTTTAGTGTGTGTGCCAAGCAGTTCATATTGTTGTATGTTGTGTAATGCTAAGACTGACAAAAACAAAATACAGGTCAAAGTGTTTTGTGTGATAAACAGAACTTGAATATTCTTTTCAATGTATCGATAATACATGTGTAAGTTATCTATGTGCCAGTTATTGAGAAGCAAGAAATGAAGTGCAATGCTTGCGGAGAACATACTTTTTTTCATTAGCACCGCCTAGTTTCATGTTCATACAATACACACATTCTCACCTAAAAACTGCACAATAAAAGTGCAGTCTTATGTTTTCAGCCACTGCACAGTTGCAATGCAGCAGGTTAAGATCCTTATAGGAAGAGACCTTGAGTTAACTTTGACCTAGAATAATGTAGTTTATGTTTTTTATCCCCCAATTTCAAAGGCATGCAGCAAAGGTCCTAAGCCATGACACAGGACATTGTATTGTAAATGCTGATCTCATTGAGACACAAGAGCACCCCCTGGATGTAGTACGGTACCTGCTGGGCCGCCAGTGAGGATTCAGTGTTGGGGCCCCCACTTCGCCCCTGAAGGCCCTTGACCCAGCCCAGGAGGTCAGACACCTGCCCAACCCTGGCCTGCTTCTCCTCCTCCACCTCTTTCTACAAGAATGGAGAGTGATGTAAAGTTTTTTTTTACATGCATACATATTTCAAGTCATGGACACATTAGCAGTTACACCGGTTCCTAACAAGAAAGCAAGCGTACACCTGGCAATATCGTTTGGGAAAGCATCTTGACAGGATCCGAAAGTGTCACAAACTCCAAAAACAGGAACCAATCATCTTGCAGAGCAGGAGTTCGCTTTATTTTACATCTTTTCCCTTGCCTTTTCCCATTCTTTCCCTGACAAAAATGAGTGGGTAGTACCTATCTCAAGAAAGTCATCCACACTTTTATATCGTCCCCACTTGGACTACTGCAACTCCATCTATATTGGGATTATTCAGTTGTCCCTGTCCCACCTACAACTGGTCCAGAACACTGCAGCCAGGCTACTGACAGGTAGCCGGAAGAGGAACCATATTACCGCTATACTGGCCTCTCTTCACTGGCTGCCTGTGTTGTCCAGAATTGATTTTAAGGTTCTCCTGTTTGTTTATAAAGCCCGAAATAGGCTGGCCACCTCCTATATCACAGACCTTTTAACCCTTTATTCTACCTCCATGTCCCTCTGGTCGGCTGACTTAGGACTTCTGGCTGTCCCGCGATCTAAACTTAAGCTCAGCGGTGACCGTGCCTTTCTAGTTGCAGCCCCTAGACTGTGGAACAGCATCCCCCCTACAAGATATGCCCCCCCCCCGGCTCAAAACTCACTTTTATTCACTAGCATTTGAATCCTCCTGATGTGGCTGATTTCTGGCTTGTGCCGATGCTCATGTGTTGCATATCTGTGCCTCCGAGCTATGTGCCTTGTTGTTTAGGTGCCTTTATGCTTAACAGTATGTTTTTTAGCAATCTGCTCTGGTCTGTACAGCACTTTGGCCAATGCGAGTTGCTTTTAAATGTGCTTTATAAATAAATTTGACTTGACATGTAAACAAGTATGAAAGGGACAGAGATAAAGATGCTGAAAAGAAACATGATGGAAACAAAGGCCCACCTCTTCTTCTTCTAGTCTCCTCAGTGCATCGCTGATGTACTTGACATGTTGGGTTGTTAGCGTTACCAAGGCTGTGTAGCGTGTCCGTAAGTCCATGAACTACAGGAAGATACAAATGATACCAGAGGGATATAATAAAACTAACACAACGATGAAACAAGTGCGGTGGACAATAACGTCTTTCTGTCCCACATATCTCTTCGTACCTCCTGAGAAATGGCATCAGATGAGGAGTACATTCTCCTTCTTTTGACAGGGGACTTGTGGGTAGACTCAACAAAGGCTCTGTAGGTCATCAGCTGTAGCTCATAGTCCTACAGAATACAAGTATGAAGAGGCCGGTTAAAATTGGGGACATTAATAGAAGGTAAATGTAATAATTACGTAGTAGATATGCTCAGTTGCTTGAATTATTGCATACTCCTAAAGGGTTCAAACCAAAGATTTGCGATAAGACGAGTTGAAACTTGCAAAAGAATGTGGACTGCAACATTCTAAAACCTGCGAGTTTACATCAGTGAGGCTAGATGAGACGATGCATCATTTCCATAGCAACGACTCTCTGTTCCTCCATTCTAACTGCTGGCTTTTTTCTAGCTGGATACTTTGTAGCATCTTAAAATATGAATGAAGATAGTGAGCTTGAGTTACTTGCTACAGCTGCAGTTCTAGTACTGACGAAACTGCAAAAACTGAGAAACAAGAGGGCCGAGAATTTGGAACCGTCCATGGGCGCTTCAACAACCAGCTGACAGTTTGTAAGTGACTTGACCAGCTGACTTTGCTGGAGGCTGATTGGCTGTTGAAACAGGTGACATGCCTCATGTTCTAAATCCAGCCACTGGCGATTTGACGAGCTGAGTCACAGGCAACGGCATTAGCCGGCTTCAGTCCAGCTGAGACGATGTAGTTTACACCGGCGCAACTTTTCTCTGCAACGTTCTAAAACGGTTTCATCTCGTCTAAATCTTTGGTCTTAACTGGCAACTCTTTGTGAGTATTTCATATGTAATATGATGATTGCACCTCTAAAGACTTTCTTTGAAGAAAATGGAGTTGCATCATTAAAAAAATGCAGTTGTGTACACTCAAGACTGAAAAAATTTAAATCTTATTAAAGCAAACGCTATCAATAATATTCAGGAAAACATTTCAGACTAAGATGCTGATTTTTTTTTAATTTTTATCTCAATAGCTTACAAATGCATTTTGGTCCAGACGTCATCATTATCATGGTACACTGAAAGTGACTGCACCGTTTACAGCTTGGTTTAAGCTACAGAGGAGCCAGGTAGATGGAGTTTGATACATAGATCAATATGATGACAACCATAAAGTTTCGTTACCCATGAGAAGTCGTCAGTTTTCTCTAACTGTAAGCCAAACTATTATAAGCATATGAAAATGTAAGACAATACCTTTACTAAGGTGCAGTACTGTTTGGAGTGAGTCTGGCACTCGTCCAGTTTGGTCTGGTTTTGTTCAATCTCAGCTACCAATGCCTGGAGAAGGAAAAGGGTGAAAAGATTAACAAGTATAGTTCAGAGATGTCTCTCATCTGTAACATGGAGGTAATTAGTCGCTCCATTTTCCTTTTTCTCTCTAGATCTCCTACAAAACCTCTTACTATGCACCTACATATTTCTTTAAAGAATCGAATCAGCCATCGCGGTACTGATCATCAAGTCATTGCATGTGATTATCAAATTTTGCCTCAAAGGTACAATCCTTAGTTGATGCACACAGTAGTTTCCACCCCATTTCTGTCATTGTTTTGGTCGGACTTCATGAACGTTGTTCACTTTATTACTTGCAAATGAGAAAACCAGCCAATGCCATATCGCTTTCAATTCTTGTTGAGGCAGTTAAGTTGTCTCCATTTCTTTTTTTGGACCCCCCCCCTTTTTTTCTACCCCAATTGTATCCAGCCAATTACCCTACCCTTCCGAGCTGTCCCAGTCACTGCTCCACACCCTCTGCCGATTTGGGGAGGGCTGCAGACTACCACATGCCTCCTCTGATACATGTGGAGTCGCCAGCTGCTTCTTTTCACCTGACAGTGAGGAGTTTCACCAGGGGGACATAGCGCGTGGGACGATCACGTTATTCTCCCCAGTTCCCCCTCCCTCCAAACAGGCGCTCTGACTGACCAGAGGAGGTGCTAGTACAGCGACCAGGACACATACCCACATCCGGCTTCCCACCCGCAGACACGGTCAATTGTGCCTGTAGGGATGCTCGACCAAGCCGGAGGTAACACAGGGATTCGAACCGGCGATCCCCTAATTGGTAGGCAACGAAATAGACCGCTACGCTACCTGGATGCCAAGTTGTCTCCATTTCTTGAACAAATACAAAATATTGACCCGATGGTGAGAAATGTCACATTTCTTGTTATTAGTAGAGTGCTAATGTTGTCATATACTCCCCACAGCCATGGCGGTGCCTGCCATTACGGACTGAACCTTTAACAATCTCACAGGGATCATTAAAGTTTCAATCAATCTAATCTCATTCATCCACTTGGAGATTATAAATCCATCAGTTCTCTGTTACTGACCGTCTGCTGGGCCAGTTGTTCAGACAGGGCCTTGCTGTCTGACTGTCCAGGCTGTGTGCTCTCTTGTCTCTTGGTGGTCTCCTCAATCCAGTGGATCAGAGCCGAGTGGCCCTCCCTGTACTGGTGCAGCACCGAGCCCAACGCCTCCAGTTCGGTTCGCCTGGAACACAAGGAAAACACATCCCCATCTTTTTACAAGTAGAAATGTTGTGGCGGTTTAGAGGTAGCTGTCAGCTTCTGCCCGAAACCCCGGCAGACGCCTCACTGGAACCGGTTATCTACTGATCAGCATGTCTGACAATGTCTGAATGAAGTAAAAACGTGCTGCCATATTTGAAATACCCTTACAACCGAGAATCAAGGTTCTCTACTTATTTATGGCAGTTATCCTCCTTTAATAAAGTTAAGAAAAGGATCATTATGGATGTGAATGTTAAAAAATATATGATCTGCACATAATGATGACATAAAATCCAATGAAGATGTGTCGCCATCAGATCCCAGTATGAGCGCAGAGCTCCTTTATTGGCTTTATGGGTGAAGAAGACTAGACGCTCCCACAGTCTGACAACTGAGCCTATGAGAAATGTTTGACTCCACGTAGGTCTGTACTGTAATTGCTGCATTGTAATCAGGCTATTTCATGCATATTATCAGGTTTCTAATAAGTAAAGCTAAATAGAAATGCCTAAACAAAATAAACACCTAAATGTAGCAGTAAAGGTTTTACATTCGCTTTAGGAAAGTTGACTCGTCAATAGAGATTGTGATACAGGGCGATGGGAAAAACTTTTTTTTGTATTTCAGCCAATGCAAAGAGTCAACCCTTATCTGTTTTTCTTTTGAGCGTTTTTAATAACATATTCCTTTGCAAGGGGATACTTTTAATCACTTAAGACCAGCTAATGTGAAGGCAATTGATTCATACTTACACACATGTTATATGTACATCTACTGTTATAATTTTGTGTTATATCTCTTGTGTTTCATGTAAGCATTCAAAGTAAAACTCATGTGGAAAACAGAATCTAATAACGGACTGTGGCTGTAATTTGATTTCCCCTCTGTCCCGACAGCTGTTGTTGTCAATTGCTCATCTCTATTCCTTACTCTCATCACTCTCCTCTCTTGCCTTTATTCTTTTCTTTCCCCCCCCCCCCGGTTCTTACTCACCGTGTCTCCATCTGCCTCTTGACACCGTCCCACCTGTCTGCCATCTGATCGGCTCTCTCCTGGTACAGTTCCAGCTCGGGGCTGCGGTCTGGATGGAGCCTGCTGAGCTGAGAACCCGCCTCCTTGGCCCGCCCCAACTCCACCTGCAGAGAATGGAACACGTCTTCCTGCTCCGACAACTCGGCCTGCCACTTCTGAATGGAGAAGATCAGCAAAAAATGAACAATCCTCAATGAAATCGGACTGGACCAGAATGATTACCATCAATGAATATGATTATAATGAAATATCACTGATAAGCATAACCCATTTAAGAAGAGCAGACCAGAAAGAAATGTACAACACAGCTTTTGAAATTTGGACTTGCTATCGCTGCTCCCTCTCTTCATTCACTCTGCAGCTCGCTCGACCAAACACTACTCTCGTTCGCTGCGCGATCCAAGTCAACCGTGTGCATGCTTGCACACGTGAGACTCACATCTAAGGTTGACTCGAATCGGGCAGCAACATGATTCAATTCAATTTATTGTCATTAAAAATAATGTGCAGGCACATGTGTTGAAAACGAAATGAAGGCTGCGGCTTCGCCAAACAGTGCATGATCAAAAGTTATTAAAAGAATTTTGATAATCCAAAAAAGGCAAAAATTGTAAAGGAACAACTTCCTCTCGGTTGAAGTCAAAATAGTAAGTTTTGCATATTCTTGTTGCTGCCCGATCTGAGTCGACCACAGATGTCAGTCACGCATGCGCGAGCGTTAACGGTTCACCCAGCTTTATTATATTATGAAAATAAAAACAATGCTAGGGTCAGACCAAAATGGTCTCATATCAAATCTTTTCTTTTTTGAAAGTGCATGGTCATAATAGACTTGGTTGCATTCATGCGAGGGTCCACCTAGGAGGCTGCACATCCACAGACTGACAGGCAAAACTTGTTTATTAGGTAGATTTTCTAGTCTGAGTGCTGCATTTTAAAACTTTTTTCCCCCATATTTCCTGTTCAATGAACTTGGGTGCGGCGCAAAAGTCTCATAATGGCAGGAAAAACACAGGTTTTCTGTTTGTGTGTGTGTATCCGCCCGTTACTCATCTCACGTACTACTGGGCCTGTCAGCCTAATAATGTTTGTGCAGTTATGACTACGATCAAGGACCTCTCGCGGTTGCAGTGATTCAAAACCTTTGGAAAACCTGTTTTCTACCACAGTTGAGTGCTATCTCATCAGCTGGTTTGTTGCCTAAGTCCGAGCACCAGAGAAGGGGAAATACACAGGCAGTGTCTCCGTATTTTCCCTTCTCCTGGTAGGCATAAAAAGGGTGGTTTGTCACCAACTCCAAGCACTGGAGAAGGGAAGATTCGGCTAGCGGAGATCTGCACTCTACTGAGTGCACGCTTCTAGTTTTTTTTTTTTCTTCCAGAAATCAGGCACAACTGAAAGATAATTGAGAACCAAAATAGTGGCCTTGCAAAGCCGGCCTTAATTTTAAGAGCTCAGGTTTTACCATGCGAGATATCAGTTCAGAAATCATTCTTTTAGCCTAGCAGCTGGATGCCAAACCAGTCAAGGAACCGTGCGGATTAGATGATGACAACAACGAGCAGCGGCGTATGAAAATGACAACAACGGCTACGATAGGAGAAGTTCACATCAATGCTGCAATAGAATTAGCTTTATCAAAGATGTTTACAAAGTGGACAAGAATTGTATATGAATATAATAAAAATCTACATGGGCTGAACCGCTAGTGGCAGTGGTGTTTACCACTACTAGACCAGCACATGTGGAAATCTGGCGCTCTGGGTCTACACCATTGGGTTTGTGGCTAAGACTGATTACATTGAGCCAGAGTTCTGTAAAGTAATATTGGTCAACCCCCATTGATGACACCCCTAACGCAAATGAACACCTATTGAGGCTGGCTTTGCAAGGGTACCGAAATGGGCAAACTATTGAGTCCCTACATGACAAAAAAACAATGTTTAACTGAGTCTGCCATGCCGCATTTGTATTCTGTGGCGATGCTGTCAAGAAAGGTGAAGGGAAAACCAAATAGTCATTTCCTCTTAGAAATTACCAAAAGAAATACCAGTTGAAAAAATAGCAATAGTCTTAACTGTACTTTTACAGTTAAAGCCATCGGTCTCTTACCCCTAACTGCTCTCTGAGGCTGTGGATGGCTGCAGTGTCGGCAGGGACGATGTCCTCTTCGCTGAGCCGGCTCTCATACTTCTTGACCAGGCTCTCCCCTTCCTCCAGGCTATGTATCAGGACATCTACGGTCTTTAACCTGACGGATATATGGGCGAGGAGGGGGGAGAAGATGTGCATATGTGTTTGTGAGAGAGACAATGAGAAATCGAAAGTATGCAACTTCAACAGGGATGCATACTCTGAAAAAAAAACCCCAAATCCAATCCATTCTGGCATGAGATGGCAGAAATTACTGAAGAAGTCTACTGTATGGCGATGGTATGGTTATGGTGAGGATTTTAAGAGAAAAGCAGGCTAATTTCAATCTGAGTTTTATCTTTTCGTGAACAGATGGCTGCATTTAATTGGGCGTTGGACCACTAACTTTAGTAGGAAGACAGAGGACAAGTTGTGTAGTCCGTCTATCTTCTCCATCGCCTGGTTGAGCTCAGACCGGAGGACTGGCACGCTGGAGGAGGAGGGCTTCTCCTCAAAGAAACTGACACAGCGCCGGGACACCTCCCCGAGACTGGAGCGCAGACTGTCCAACTCTTTCTGGAGTTTCTGGAGGAGAAAAAGGAAGGGGCATAAGAACAGGTAAACAAATGACCAGCCAGTAAGTAACTGGCAAAATCATTGTTATTATCATTATTATAATAAGCCTCAGACAATCATTGCATAGAAATAAAAAACACAAGGAAAAATTTTGTTACAGATAACTTGATTAAAAGGCATAACAAAAATGTCTCCCTTTAAAATCAGCATGAAAGCCTAGCTTGGGAGACACTTGCTGCCAATACATGATGTTTCCACTGCCAAAACTGTTGGCTTTAAAATATGCAGTTATCAACTTTGTTAGCACATTTTACTTTAAAATCCTTGCAGAAAAATATGGCTCCAATTAGTTACTTGTGTTGAAAAAAAGTTGATAATTTTTCATAGTATTATACAAATACATATAATTATACAATTATGAAATTATGAAATTAGATGTATCTCTAAACTAAGAAAGATAAGCGTGATAAAGTGTGTTGTTGTTCCCTGTGACCAGCAGGTGGTACTGCAGCGCAAATGCTGACCTCTTGCTCTGCGATCTGGACGGCGTTGTCAATGATGTCAGTAGACAGTCTGCTGGGTGGAGGAGTCTGGATGCCCTTCATCAGCCTCTGGTCCGCCTCGTCCAGTCGCAGCCTGATGTTCTTCAGCTCTGACAGGTAGGAGCGAGAGACCGACTCGTCCTTCTCCACTAGCAAGACGGAGACATAATAAAGGAGTTACAACAAAACAGTCTGATATGCAATCTATTCCTATTTCCTGTTTTTTGTCATTTTACTATTTTTTTCTGTCTTATTGTTTTATTAATCATTGTGTTTTCATAAAGTATTTTATAACACTGCTTTGGAATACGGACATATGAATAAGGAGTTTTATTGTTTTTAATCTTATAGTAGAAGAAGAAATTCAACCCAAGTGCCTCACAAATGGTCAAAATGTTCAAAACCCAGGTGCATGGTGCTTGCGTTTTCTCACATATTACTATTTCATGAGCCACATGAGATAGCCAGTGTAACCTCACTCATTTTTGAACAGCGAATTATTTTCATGCTATCACGTATGCATCTATATACAACTTGGGTCTGTGTGTCTTCGTGTTCACGTTCCCCCTTTCCCATGCCAGTGTTTGCATTGAGTGTTTGTTTGTGTGTCAGCCTCCATGTGTGTCTTGTGTTTCTGGCTAGCCTCGGTGTCCTCCTACCGGACTCCATGTTGAGCAGCAGGTCCTGGCAGTGCTGCTGAGCTTCGTGAGCGGCCCTCTCCAACTCCTTCCCATCGGCCGCTGTGAACAGGGAACTCTCGCGGCTGTCGGACAGGAAGTCGGCAAGGTGGGCCTCCAGGCTCCCCAGGACCTGCATCCGGTCAGACGGTGACTGGGAGCGCACCTGAACAGGGAGAGAAGGGACAGAGGATATGTAAAATGTATGTAGAATAAAACATGGGCTGTAACACAGAATAGAACATAGAAGATAGTACATAGTAGAATAATGTAATGCAATATAACATGTTATTATATTGAATGTGTTGTTTGGAGTTATTGTATGTGTTTATACTGATGTAAGTAAGTGAAGTTTATTTAGTATAGCACCTTTTCACAGAACAAGGTCAGAAAGTGCTTCACAAGAATAAAATGGTTAAAAATAAGACCATAAAAACAGAAAAAAAGAAACAATAAAACATACAAAACAAAAGACCTTAAAAATACACAAAATTACAAACACTACACAGCACAAGGTGAGATGAAGGCCAGTTTGAATAAAAGGATCTTCAGCTGCGCCCCCCTCCTCTTCTGAGCCGTCCCGGTCGCTGCTTCACTCTCTCTGCCAATCCGGGGAGGGCTGCAGACTACTACATGTCTCCTCTGATACACGTGGAGTTGCCAGCTGCTTCTGTTCACCTGACAGTAAAGAGTTTCACCAGGGGGATGTAGCGCATGGAAGGATCACGCTATTTTCCCCAGTCCCCCCCCCCCAGCGTGAACAGGCACCCTGACCAACCAGAAGAGGCGCTAGTGTAGCGACCAGGACACATACCCACATCCAGCTTCCCACCCGCAGACACGGCCAACTGTGTCTATATGGATGCCCGACCAAGCTGAAGGTAACACAGGGATTTGAACTGGCGAGCCCTGTGTTGGTAGGCAACGGAATAGACCGCTACGCTACCCGGACCAGTTGCTTTTTAAAGGTGTCAACAGAGACCACACATCCTATGTCTGAAGGAAGAGCGTTCCAGTATCGGAGCCACAATTTCAAAGGCACGATCATCTTTTGTGTTCAAACAAGAGCGAGGGACTACCAGGAAGCCCTGATCAGAAGACCCAAATGACCTACTGGTGATAGGGATGGAGCAGGTCACAGATGTTCACATGTGCCTGACCATGAATCCTAAACTCGATGCGAAGAAAGAGTATAAAATGGGTGTCATGTGAGTCGTCCTGCTGGACCTGGTCAACAGCCTTGCAGCAGCGTTCTGTCGAAGGTCCAGGGACGGCTTGCTGGGGCAGGTGAAAAGGGAGTTGAAGCAGTCTCGCCCGGACATAAAAGCATGAATAATCATTTCTAGCTCAGGTTGTGACACAACAGACCTAAGTTCGGCAATGTTTCTTAAATGGAAAAAAAAAACATGTATGGGTCAACCATTTAATATGTTGATCGAAGCACAAAGCCTGGTCAAAAACAACACCAGGATGTCTAAGATTAGAATGTACAGCTGAAGAAAGGGAGCCAATACACTGAGCAACCTTGGAAGCTATCCAAGGTTGCTCATAGTTAATGTTTGTTGATTGTTGTTTTGACTGATTGTTGATTATTGTTTTTAATGAAACTGTGATGAAGCCAAAGACAAATTTCCAGAAATGGCTAATAAGGTATCTAGAATAGAATAGAATAGGAGCAGCTTTGGACAAATATTCCTTCAAATGAGATTGAAATCAACATATGCACAACTACTGTACTACACAGGCACAGTAAATGCCACTTACAGTGTCCAGGGTCCATGCTGTGACAGTCCTGATGTCCTTCAGCAGGTAATGCCAGGACACCACGCTCTTCATGTTAACATGGAGCTGATGCCACAAAGACATCACCTTCTGGTACATATGCTCCATCCTAAAGATAGACAAACACACACACAAACAGAGAAACAGGCATGGAACAAGAGTGAACATCCAACAAAAGCCCACCTACTACTTTCCCATGTATGAAAGACAAGAACTGATAGCACCCTCCAGCGACTTTTCACCAGTATAACCGCAACCACTATGAGCAGTTTCCACTATAGTTCTTAACAGCTTTAGCTTTTGACACACACAAAAAAAAATCATGTAATTTTTAAAATCCTCCTTTATATATATAACATTTCTGTAATTGCATTTTATGTGTGTGTGTGTGTGGGGGGGGGGCATTCCAAAGAGAAAACTTTCAGATGGAGAGACAATCTATGTGCCGGCCAATCAGGTGTGCATTTGATTTCAGTATCAGGTGTTACCTGCTGGCGATTTCAATGGCCTCCTGGTTGGGTGGGGGGACGGAGAAGCAGACAGAGGGCACCATGGCCTCGTTTCCACTTGGGCTGATCACCTTCCACTTCGTCCTCTGGGAGTTGTCCTCCAACACACACTCCTCTCCTCGACTTATTGTGATCTGGGGGGGAGGGGGCATAGAAAGAGGAAGGGATGGATGGAGGAAAGGGGATAGAAGGATGAATCCAGGGAGAGTTTGATGGGGATGGAGAGATGAATGAGAACAAGGGAAGGACAAGTGTAAACAGAGAGAGAGAGGGAGAGGGAGAAGGAAAGGGAAAGGCAGAGAGGAACAGAAGGAAATTGATAGACAAAGAGAGGATGGAGGGAGGAGAAGATTGAGGTGGAGAAACAAGTAAGTTGGCATAGACAGAAATAAATAGTGATGGAAAAGTGAGTGGGAAGATGGAGGGATGAGGTTAGAGATGAAGCAGAGAGAGAGAGGGTGAGAGCGGAAAAAGAGAACAGATGGAGAGAAGGGATAATGTAGAGATGGCGTTAAGGTGACCGCCAGGAATGTAACAGAGGAGCGACGTGAAACAGGGGGAAGGTGACGGGCGACAGCGAATCAAACAAGATGGGAAGTTGAGGGGAGAGAGTGTAAAGGGGAGAGAAGGAGAGGGGGAGGATCAGGGGAGGGAGACAGAGCAGAGGGAGGCAGAAGAAAATACGTGAACCAAAAGCAGGAAGCGATAAAAACTCATGTGGCAACACAAAATGCAAAACGGTTCATGGTTTTCATGAGGTCAGCCAAAGCCCTAATATAATGATGACATCACAGGATCTATGCCGTGTCGGGGCGGAGCGCCGTCCCACATTTGCCATAAAATAAACAGAAGACACTTTGTTTTTCTGAGAACAGCGGATGTTCTCCAAAGTCTGACAAACATTTGTTGATATCTGGGCTGGATTTTGCAAATTCACCTTTTTGGTTAAAATTATTTTAATTTCACTGACCAAAAAAAAAAAAAAAGAAGAAAAAAAAAAAAGAAAAAAAAGGAAAAGAAAGAAAGAAAAAAAACTGATTAGATGATTCTGAAAAAGAACAAAATATAGCACAGAGGAACAATTTAGAGAATTTAAGTTCAGATTCTGGCATATTTCACAATTGTGAAAACAAATCCATAGATCCAAGTCTCAAACACTGAGCAAAGCAATGGTAGTGGGGAAGACTTTCAGGGTCGCACATACAGTCTGAAGGTCCATAAATCTACCCACCCCACCCGCCACCCCTCCTCACCCCACGCCCTGCACACATACACACATATAGAACATGTTAGTAATGTTAAGATACATATGTAAACAAATGAAATGTACATTAAAGGATAATTCTGGGTTTGTTTTTACAACCTGGGTCTTGTTTTTGTATTTTTTTTTTAATCACGGAGCATATCGGTTATGGTGTTGTTTAACTCACAGGCTTCATTTCGGAGAATTTGGGTGCGAGACCAACACTGGACACAGCTTTACTACAGCGTCTTATGGAGCAACTGTGATTGCGAGATATGTTTGCTGTTTCAACAAGTCCCATTTAACAAAATTATCCTCATAATAGATAACTATTTAGTCATTACAGCAAGTGTACTAGAATTTGGATTTTACACAACAGCTAATGTACAACTGAGCCACACACATGGCTGGCAGCCATACCAACATGTACCCCGGCTCTGCCAAATGATGGACGCTAAGCAGGTATGGGCTTGGCTAGTACTTGGATGGGAGACCTCCCGGGAAAAACTGAGTCGCTGCCAGAAGTGGTGTTAGTGGGCCAGTAGGGGGCAGACTTCCATGTGGTCCTAATAAAAACAGCAAATATAAAAAATCTGTGCCCCAGTGCAGTGACAGGGACACTGTGCTGTAGGAGATGCCGTCCTTCGGATGAGACGTTAAACTGAGGTCCTGACTCACTGTGGTCATTAAAGATCCCATGGCACTTATCGCAAAAAGTAGGGGGGGGGGGTTTCCCTGGTGTCCTGGCAAAATTCCCAACCTGGCTCTCTCCAACTGGCCACCTAATCACCCCCCCCCATGTAATTGGCTCAACAATTCCTCCCTCCTCAACTCAAGCTGATGTGTGGTGAGCGTTCTGGTGCAAAATGGCTGCCGTGCATCACCCAGGTGGGTGCTACACATTGGTGGTGGTTGAAGTGAGTTACCCCCTTCAATGTGAAGCACTTTGGGTGTCTAGAAAAGTGCTATATAAATGTAATGATTATTATTATAAACAAAACAATGTGAGCTCATGGGGACCTACAGTGAGTATAGGCACGTCATTCCTGCAAGCTGAACCAGGAAGTAGCTCAGCAATGTGATCGACCATTGATAATATTGGACAGTTTGCTGAATAAATTTAACTTTCGCTGTTGTGTTACTTCAAATACATGGTTTAGATAATTGGGTTGAACTGGATTTGTTGAAAAATGCCTGAAGTTTGTGTTTATTTGCCCCGTAAGGCACTGTAATAAAGCTGTAGTAAAAGCTAAGTCAGCCAGTGGTCTCATATCCAAAACCTCCAAAATGGAGCCGGTGAGTAAAATGACATCATAACCAATATGCACGACGGGAAAAAAATTACAAAATTAAGACCCAGGTTGTGAAAAAGGGAATTATCTTTCCAAGCCAAGGTTAAAGTTGCATTGCTGGCTGTGTGAGCCTGGGGAGACATTACAACCTGCCCTTAACAAACTGATCTCAGACCAGTTCAGGGAGTGTTCTGCTGAAACCTCTCAGAGCAGGATGCCAGATGTGACTGCTGGTCGAAGGTCTCTGACCAAGTCTATAACAAGAACCTGTGAGGCGAAACCTGATCCCAGATCTGCACTGTCAAAAGCAGCTTTTTAGCAAATCAAGTTTGATTAACTTTGACCTTTGACCTCAGTGTGTACAGTGTTTGCTTAATTTTTTACAGTACATATTGACGCCTTCACTCATCACGTGTCAGACAGTATAATTTACTACAGAAGAGAAAGTATTCGTGTTTAAGCTCTGTGTATGACAATAGTACTGTTGGGTAATCATAGGGAATTTCACACAATATCTCAAAATATGCAAAAATACCATATTCAAGAATTCAGCTGAGGTTCATCTCATTGAACTGTTTGCTAATATAAAGTACAATATCAAACCATAACTAGTTTTCAAATAATACGGATACTTATAACACTAACAAATAATATTTCAGATCTCACTTTGTAAGACATTTTAGGAAATAAATTGTAATTATCATAGACAACAAAATTTTGTATCACGATATGATAAAATCCAAATTACATACATTGATATAACACCAACTGAAAGATAATGAATCATATCTTTGCGTTATTATTACAATAATGGCTGACCAAGTTGACCAAATCGCTCTTTTGACAAATCTCAACTCATTTCAAACCAGCTTTCTAAGGTGCCTGCCAACATTTGACACAGTTTTGTGTTCATGATTTTTGGCGAGCCATTTAAAAGCTCACCAAGGGCAACTTCTGAGTGCCATCTATGACAACACTATTTCCTGAGAATCCCACTGAAAACTTCCTGTCTACATTTCCCTGTCCAGGTCGAAACTGAGCATTGCTCTGAGACAAAGGGGAATCAAACCCAAAAGTTATCAAGGTCACAATAACCCCAGATTAATTTTCCATCTGCAGCAAACCTGGAGCTTGTGTATCAGTTGTTAAGAGAGGAGTAACCACGGTCACAGACAGTATGCAGTGTAAAGAGCTGATCTGAGGTGAGAGAGGGAGAACATAAGAAGCTATACCTGAACGTCAGTCTTGCCAGCCCAGCCAGACAGACGAGAGGAAGAGGAGGAGGAGGAAGATGAGGAGGAGGCGGGTATGAGAGATGAGAGGTGGGGGGGGGTACATGAAGGTATGGAAAGAGGAGGAAAGGAGAGGAAGACACCGGAGAGGGAAGGAAGAGAGAGAGATTATTTATGTGAAAATTTAGACCTGGAGTTTGGTGAAGGTAAACAGTGCAGACGGGAGCACACAGCTTCATACAACTCTCGGCCCGCAGTTCTGCTTTATTCTGTTTTTGTTTGTTTTTTTTTGTTTGTTTGTTTTTTTTTCAGATTAGTGACGAGCTAGGAGATAGGAAGTAAGGAAGAGTGAGTTTTGAAACGGAGCTCGACCAGAACTTCCGCTCCTCCCTCGACTGCTCATAACACCTCCTATAACAGGACTCTGCACCACAGCAAACCCACCAGGAGACCCGAACACAGCAAACAGAAATAGAAACACCCAAGACTGTCCATGTCTAAAGCGCGAGGCCGGGAGAAACATAGATTTTACCCCAGAGCCAGCACAGTTGTGGACAGATTAATAATTGAAAGGCTTTTAGATTCCCTGATGGCATCACACAGAGCACAGAGATCAAGAGAGAGAGATGCCATATTTATAGAAATGCTGTATGAGGTGGGTATTGAACATTAAAAAATAAAAAAAGAAACTGACGGTTAATGGATTTCTCTTTTTCTCATTAATCATTTCTTTACTTTCAAATATATCCTGGGCCATTTCTGATGGTATTTTCCTCACTGTTGTGATTTTTATTGGGATCCAGTGAAAGGTGGCGGCAGTTTTAGACTTGACAGTATCAAAGAAAAAACCTCTGGGTAAAAAAAAAAAACAAAACAAAACAAAACAAAAAAACAAAAAACTGTCAAAACTAATATGATAAATATATGAATGCATTTAAATTGCTGCTTTACTTTTCACTGCTCCAAATACTTGAAACTTTTTGGACCTTTCGTTTTTTTGGGGCAGGTCGAACGACACATCTGACCCATGCTCCCACCTTGGCTGCAGCTATGTACATGGACCAACAGCTGAAGAATGGCAGTGGATTTGCTTTGAATAAGCAGATTGGAAATACATACCCTGACAAAAATTTAACTAAATTTAACAAGACCGACCGGTTGTATTATGACTTTGTTTGTGGTGGTAAATTCTATTTAAGTCTGAAGTAACCGCAGCAGTTTAAAATGACCCTGCTGGGAGTTAAAGTTGGGTTAAACTCACTCCAACAGGTCTGCCGTTGGTTATAAAACATGCATGGCTACCATCATACCATTTGTACATAAGGTGTGGGTGGTTCATACCTCTATCTGTCGGTAGTCACAGATGGCTTTGATGGGTGTGGTGGCTCCCAGGGTGCATTCTGCACTGCGGGGGTGAAGCTGGACCACCGTCTTGGCCCGCCCCACCAGGCTTGCCACTGAACTGCGGTACTCAATGAGCTGCTCTTTCTCCTCCTGCAGGGGCGGGAAAAAAATCATTGGTCAGACAGGCTGTCAATCATTGTACAGTCATGGTAAATCATGAGTCAGGGAATTAGGCGATGGTCATTTTGCTCCTGCTGCACAAAATAATTGGAAAAACAGTCAATAACCTTAATAGATAATCCTTTCCTCTGGTCAACCACTTGGTTAATCCTTCACAAAGTGTGTGAAAATTACTGGTCAGTCAAACCGTCAGCAGTCTCATTGTCAAGAATACAGTCATGGTGACAAGGTTAAATTCATTCATCTCCTGATTTAAAATGAATATCATGCACTTACTAGTTCTGCAACAAAATGACAACCAGAAGCTGAGAGACAGCATCTGTAAATAAGCATAGTCATCTAAAAAATGTGTTCAAATGCTAATGTAACTGAGCAAAGGTCTTTTTTCCCCCCTCTACTGCTTAATGTTTGAAATTAACCAAGAAGGACAATGAATGTGTTGTTCTGAGTCATTAATTTTAAAATCACTTGAACCCTGCACTGCCTCATTCAGGCAGTTTAACATCTCTCTCCAGCTAAACAGCTGATGACATAGATTCAGACTCAGTTTATTTGGCCGAGTATGTTCAGCCCCACACATACAAGGAGTCTGACTCTGTGGCTCCTCCATTGCTCTCCATGTACAGAATAGAAATACAGCTAAAACAAAGACAATGAGGTAAATATAAACATTTAACTAATATGTACAGCTATAGATGTATATAAAAAGTCTTTTAGAAAAATCAATAGTGACGTAACAGGAAGACAATAGAGCAATGCTGCAGGGTGCAAAGACGCTGGAATAAATGTTAACAGGTTACTTTATATACACGAGTTAGGTGGACATGACAGAATATGCATTTATACAATATACAGTAGATACAGCATGCTTAAGATTTATTTTTGACAATGGTGATATGTTAAAACTGTTTAACCCACCAATCCTAAGATGTTTCTTCGAGTCAGTATATAGTTCTATATATAATTTTGTATTTGTAGGTACAGCAGATGTGCAGTGGATGTTCAGTGTTACAGGTATATTGCACAGGGATTGTTTCTGACACTGTATGACTGATTTAAGTGCTCTGATCCTGTACTCTATAATTAGCCCATTAGCTTATAGCGCCCGAAGTGAGCATGCTTCAGTTTTTCCTGACTCAGCAGCAAGTGCCTGGATGCTAAGCATTAAACATTAAACTGGGTAGGTTGGCGCAACTTTTCATCTTGCATGGAGAATTACCTTTCATTTCTGCCTCACCCTTGCCACAGATGATTAAAGATAGAGAGAGAAACAGAGAAAGACAGAGAGAGAGAGACAGAGAGCAAAAGAGAGACAGAGAGTGAGACAGAGACACACAGAGACGGACAGACACAGACCTGGGTGCCTAGAGAAGACAGGCTGCGTCAGCTCTGTCCAGAGGTGGAGACAGAGCAACACTTCCTGCTACAATGTAGCACCTATCAAGACTTAAGAACAAAGTTCTTTACAAAAATTATGAAAATTCCAAGATTTTGATACATTCTGACCAGACTAAAATGCAACACGTACTGGGGGGGAAATAATGTCAGCGCCACAGATGCAGCAAGATATGTCAGTGCATGTCACAGCCTGAGAGACAACCAGCACAACACATGACAGCTGTACTCGTCTCCTCACAACTCATGCTCTACCTTTGATTTACTTCTCTTTCTTTATTGTTATTGTTGTTTTATTGTTTCTTTATTGATCAGTGTGATGTTGTGTAGATGTTCACTATTGGTGCTGTTGTGTACTGTCCAAATATTTGGACAAATTGCACTTAGATGCTTTGGCAACATTGTTTTTTAAAAGGTTCATGTCAATAAAGCCCTTTGAATTGAATTGAGAGAGAGAGAGACAGAGAGATAGCAAGAGAGAGCTAGAGAGAGAGACAGAGAGAGAGAGACAGAGAGGCCAGATTGAGGTCAGTGTTCACATTACAACCCAATAGTAAATTTCACAGTTGGCTGCGGCTGGCAGTTTACGACCACTAAGGTTGTGGTAAATGTGGCAAATTATATTTCACACAATATAAATAATTTCCTTTATAAACAATTTCCTTTATAATTTCCTTTAAAAGAATAATTACAAAATAAAATTTACATTTCCTAAAGGGTCCATATGTCATGCAGTTAGATGTTGAGGATTACTTTGATTATAAATATAGTGAAATGTCTGTAATGGCTTGTAAAAGTGGGAAACTGTAGACTGTAATGCTAGCCTTCATGACATACCCAGGAACGTTTGTCTACGATACTTCATGACCCAACACAAAGCTTCTTTGAATGTATTAAATTTATCCCCTCTGACAGCTGTATTTCCTTATGAAATGTGACCGTGTACAAACACATTTATCAAAAAACAACCTAAGCCATTACAGAAACAAAACCATGTGCATGCAGAACGAGACAACAGGTTGACCCAGCATCTAACAGCCTCTCCTATTTCTACTTAAACGAAGCTGAAGAGAGACCAAAGCACATACTAAATTCGGAAACACACTAGAAGGCCGAGTCCCCCTCCCTTTTTCTCCCCAATTGTACCCGTCCAATTATCCCATTCTTCCAAGCCGTCCTGGTCGCTGCTCCACCCCCTCTGCCGATCCGGGGAGGGCTGCAGACTACCACATGCCTCCTCTGATACATGTGGAGTCACCAGCTGCTACTTTTCACCTGGCAGTGAGGAGTTTCACCAGGGGGAGGTAGCATGTGGGAGGATCACAGTATTTCCCCCAGTTCCCCCTCCCCCTGTTCAGGTGCCCCGACCGACCAGAGGAGGCGCTAGTGCAGCGACCAGGACACATACTCATATCCGGCTCCCCCCCCGCAGACACGGCCAATTGTGTCTGTAGGGACCCCTGACCAAGCCGGAGGTAACACAGGGATTTGAACACGCGATCCCTGTGTTGGTAGGCAACGGAATAGACCGCCACGCCACCCGGACGCCACAAGGTTAGGACTTTAAAAGTCATCCGGTGTGCTTCCGGCTCAAGTTATTTTTCTATCCAGTACACCTTCGGTTGGTTACTACATTTCTGCTGAGTCAGTCAGAGGTGTCTGCCAGCTTCACCCTGCTGAGAGCTGCACACACCCAACTGGAAACTTCAGTCAACAGCTGCTGAAAGTAATTAACACATACACATCCAGGCGAACACAACACAGAGATATAGCAATGCTCTGACAAACAGACATCTATGTGTGTGTGTGTGCACGCAGATACAAATGCAAAGACACACAGTGAGACAAACTGATTATCTTATATGCATGCACATACTGTTAACACGGATGCAGGGACAGACAAACATGCACACATGGATAAATGTTAACAAACACACAAACATTTCAGATCCGGATATGCTCACTGCTCCAGCCTGTGGATCATTATGCACACTCACTGTGCCATCTGGTCTGTCAGAGGGTTGTTTGCTTGTGCATGTTTGTGTGTGTTTGTGTGCGTGTGTGTGTGTGTGTGTGTGTGTGTGTGTGTGTGTGTGTGTAGGTGTGAAGTAGGCGTGAAGGTGGCAGACTTATTAATGTGCCACAGGGGATGTGATTCACCAAATGCCCTCTCAGAAAGATTACCATACCCTATCATGTGGCATGCAACAGCTGCCTCAGGCAGTGCAGAGTAAGCCGGGGTCATTTTGGGGTCAACGCCTTGCTAATACTTGAACTATTCTATCATCCGGTTGGAAAAATGCTGCATGTTCATGCAGCAATGGGGAGAACATGCAATGTTTGCATGTTCTCCGTGTCTGCATGGTTTTCCTCCGGGTGCTCCGGTTTCCTCCCACCGTCCAAAGACATGTAGGTCAGGTGAATTGGCGTACTAAATTGTCCCTAGGGTGTGAATGTGAGTGTGTCGGCCCTGGGATGGACTGGCGGCCTGTCCTGGGTGTCTCCCCGCCTGCCGCCCAATGACTGCTAGGATAGGCTCCAGCATTCCCGCCACCCTGATAAGTGGTTATCCAAACTGCTTATCCTTACTAAGGGTTGCAGGGATGCTGGAGCCTATCCCAGCAGTCACTGGGAAGAAGGTGGGAAGATACCCTGGACAGGCTGCTAGGCCATTACAGCCCCCCCCCACACACACACACACACACACACACACACACATTCATACCTAGGGACAATTTAGTACCGGAGGAAACCCATGCAGACACGGGGAGAACATGCAAACTCCACACAGAGGACGACCCCCAAGGTTGGACTACCCCGGGGCTCGAACCCAGGACCTTCTTGCTGTGAGAAGACCGCGCTAACCACTGTGCCAGCGTGCAGCCCTACTTAGATCGAGAATGACTGTGGAAAATAAAGCTAACGTAACACTATCAACCACATTTCCCATAATGCTTATAAGTGTATCATATGCATTAAAACACATTGGGATAATGGCATCCTGCTGAATATGTAGAGAAGCACAGGGGTGTTCAAATACTGTGGAGCAATTGAAATTGGCCACTCTTATCAATGGACAGCAAAGTAAACCACAATAATTTAAAAGCTAACCAAAATTTAAAAGTACATTCTGCACACAGTGACCATAACACAGTGTCGACGTAAATATTATCATCATTTCCCTATTTTCATGCTTATATGAGTTTGATATGAGTTCCCTGACAACCTAAACAAGACAATCATGGACATTTATATCACCAAAGCAGACAAACTCTTCGGGTACCGTCGCCATCAGAGTTGCCCAAGAACTTGCCAGAGAAAGTGAATTGGTGTGAGAGGCGGAGTAATAACCAGCGAAAGACGAGTGAAAGAAGTGATAGATACCATGGAGTCTTGTAGCAGGTCCTCCAGCTTGCCCAGTCTGCTGTTCTTGTCACACGTATACTGTCTCTTAATGGTTTCCAGGAGCTGGCGCAGGTACGACTCACAGTCCCGAGCGTCACTCATAAACTGACAAAGAGAACACAGAGACAAGGAGGTGAACACGGTTCCTCTGTACTGAAAGAGCTCAGACAAGACTGCTAATGAGAACTTTCTTGTTCTATTATAGTTTGGAGAGGACAGAAATAAAATTGGACATTTTCAATAGGAACGTCTGGACAACATTAAGAGCTGACTGAGAAATCTTCTTAATTCCAATTCAGTGTTAAAATGTAATGAAGATTTAAGATTATACAACATAAGTTAGTTAAATCCAACTGCATTTTCTTCCCTCCTATGAATTTCACTGACAGGAATTCAACTACCGTCAGCGCCCGTCTGTGACAAGACCCTCTTACCACGGTACTTAACATAAAAATAGTCCAATGTTGGTTAAGATGAACATCCTGTTCATGATTCTGACCATCCTGACACCTTTCGTCTGGGGTCTGTCCTACCTGGAAGTAGGCGCTGTTGTCCTTGAGGTGCTGCTCCACACAAACGCACAGCTGTCGCACCCACTGCCACTGGGTCTGCAGGGCCGCGCTGTACGCCTTGTTCGAGAGATGGGAAAAGAGAACAGCGTGTAAGAGAGTGTGTACTCGCCTTTTCACAAAGCAGTTACGCACAAGTTTTATGTGTGTGGGAAAATTGACACAATACAAGTCAAGTGAACAAGCGCAGCAGAAATGTCTGGAGGCCATAACTCAAAAAAAGAGCAAATCCTGGGTTGACCTGGATGAATGAGAACATTTACAGACATCCTGGGTTGTGAAATGTTGTATGTACTGTCCATTTGAAGCCGTTTAATGATTCATCAGAACAAAAAATACAGTAAATTAAGTGCACAGTCAACTGAAGAATCGTTTTGGACAACTTGAATATAACTTTTTTCCAAAGGAAAATGTTTGCTTTTTCAGCCCATCCACACTATCCGTGCATGAGTCACAGATGCAAAAAAGGCCTTCAACTATTTTGAATTTTCCCCCCTTTCTCTCCCCAATTGTATTTGGTCAATTACCCTATTTTCCGAGCTGTCCCGGTCGCTGCTCCACCCCCTCTGCCGAATCCAGGGAGGGCTGAAGACTACCACATGCCTCCTCCGATACATGTGGAGTCGCCAGCCGCTTCTTTTCACCTGACAGTGAGGAGTTTCGCCAGGGGGACGTAGCGCGTGGGAGGATCACGCTATTCCCCTCAGTCCCCCCCCCCCGCCCCCAGCAGGAATCCCAACCGACCCGAGGAGGCGCTAGTGCAATGACCAGGACATATACCCCACATCCGGCTTCCCCCCCACAGACACGGCCAATTGTGTCTGTAGGGATGTTCGACCAAGCCGGGGGTAACACAGGGATTCGAACCAGCGATCCCCGTGTTGGTTGGCAACGGAACAGACCGCCACGCTACCTGGATACCCAAAGCCTTCATCTTTAAAGGTCATTCTGGCCCAATGAATAAAAATACAGATGCTTTGAGTGCTGCTAACCGTTGCTAGACAACCTCACCTCTACTGTCTGTTTGGCCGGGTGATTCTCTTGACACAGGCGGTCGGCTTGATCTTGGAGCGACAGCATCACATCCTGTTTCTCATCAAGCTCTGACCTCATTTCCTGTTGACAGGGGACACCATGAGTTTGGTAAAAAAAAAAAAAAAAAGACAATAGAAATTTTACTCCACTGTTGTTCTGTGGAATTAGTTTGTTTTCTGTGAGTGCATAGTACTGCAAATCTGCTCAGGTACAGACATTTAAAACATGGCAATACATAAGGGACATATTCAGTCCAGTATGAACAAAATTAACAGTCAAAGGAGGGATATAATTCACAGACATATCCATACCTCTACTGTCTGTCTGCCATAAAACATAAAAAAAGAAAAAGAAAAAAAGAAAACACTGGTTTCAGTTGAGAGGTCCAATGTCACACGGCTCTAACACTACATGTTAGAGTCCTTTCCCCCGGTGAGAAACAAAGGGACAACCCCTCCTGACAAGGTAAGCCCCGGCCGGGTCCACTCACGCTGTACATCTCTCTCTTGGCGTTGATGTTGGTGTTGCCATTGCTCCAGTCGTAGGCTATCTCCTCCTCCTCCCTCTCGTTGAGCCAGATCAGCTCCTCAGTGCAATGCGACACGAACGCATGCAGGCTCTCCAGGCTCCGCAAGCGCCATGAGGAATGTTCCTATGGCAACAGCAAAAACAAACAAACAAATAAACAATAAACATCAAACAAACATTGTTGGCAGTCAGCTGTTTGGGGATGCACTGAAAATAAAAATTGATTTCTCCTTTCTTCTCCTCGGTGTTATTTTGTTGTGGATTTAATTTGTTATTATATTATTATATATTCACAAAATCTCCAGTTAGTGGAGAACCATAGAACTGCATGTGGAGTAGCTCCCCATGCTTTAAAAAAACATGCGCAACCAAAACCCTACGGGGGTGTCCTGACAGACGACCTAGGGGAGGGTGCAGTGATATTATTATTACATATTATGTTATTATATTATATGATTATGTTATTATTATATATGATGTTATTATATTATGGTATAACGTTATTATATTATTATATATTATGTTATTATATATATATTATATATTGTTATTATATTATATTATTATGTTATATAGTAATGTTTCTGACTGTCACTACGAGACTGTGTTCAGCTGTTCACAATGATCTGTGGTCTCCAGTCAGGGCGGCAGGTTTACAAAATCATACCCCCCCCCCCGTTTTAAAGGGGAGGCTGTTCATCGCAATAGCATCTTAATTATTTCAAAAGAATGACATTAATTCACATTCTTAGAAGAAATGAAAGGGGCAAAGGTAAAAATCTTAATTGCTAAATATTTGAAGAATTTTTTTTCAGTCTACTCAACTTTATTCAGGATTAGATACTTGATTTATAAAAAGATTCAATATAAAAATTCTACCATGGATGATATTACTCAGTTTTTTTTTTGATTAAGAGAGCCCGTGTAATTGGTTTTTTTTTTATCTGTCTAGTTTAATGAGTGGCCCTGTGATGGCCTGGTGGCCTGTCCAGGGTGTCGCCCTGCCTGCCACCCAGTGACTGCTGGGATAGGCTCCAGCATCCCGCGACCCTGAGAGCAGGATAAGCGGTTTGGATAATGGATGGATTTAATTTATTATAATATAGTTAACAGATGCTTTGGTCAAGAGAGAACAACCGGAGATGCTCCAAATTCTCGAACCCCAACAACTGATGGTGCGGAGTGTCAACACCCAGACAAACAGACATAATACCTTCTCCTCTGACAACCTTCTTGAAACTAGCGCAGTCGTCAGTTCAAGGTTGCTTTTACAGAATTCAAATTCCTACCTTTCCTAATTCTCTAATAACTGGTTTACAACTTTTCATACTGACAAATTACTTTGGAGCATTTCTCTAAATTTCACTCATCTGAGATATAATCAATGGTGGACGCAGCTACAACACGTCAGCCTTAAAAAAAAACACCCTAACCAGGAAGCCAGTAAGGCTGTTGCCATGGTAACAGAGATGTGTGAGAGTCATGAGGTCAGGAAAGTTATTCCTCCAGGTGAGCGGACACACACGCAGACAGACGGAGAGACAGTCAGACATGCAGACCATCGAACACACACAGAGACACATAAGAGCAAGTACATGTGCACTCAGGCCACATACACAAATACACACCCAGGCATGTCGCTTTGAATTGGCTGCGCAGAAACGAATGAACCGAGTGTGTATGCATGAGGCTGGGCAGAGAGTGGAAAAGAGTAAATGGCTAAAACTGAATGAGATGAAGACAGAGCAGAGGAGAGGAAAAGAGAGCAAGTAAGTAAAAAGAAGACAGCAGGTGCAGACCGGCATTTATTTAGTCATGGTGTAATTGGATTAACCCTGAACTGGAAAACAATGAGGTTTTGTAGTGTTGACGACAGCACACAGACAGACAAAAAACACTCACAATAAAGCATGCTGGAGGTCAGATAATTTACATGGAGACACGGCCTTAACAGTACAAAGTAAACAAAATACACATACCCCCCCCCTCTCCATGCACACAGACAGACAGACAGACAGACAGACAGACAGACAGACAGACAGACAGACACTTTAGCACTGACCAGTAGTTTGCAGTATTGGTGCTCCAGCTTGGCCAGAGTTTCAGAGTAATTGCTCCTGAAGTTAGGAGAGACGTTTGCCTGCAGAAGAGGGGAAAAAGACTTAATTACCACCACAGCTCCCGGACACCTGTGTTTGAGTATGTCTTTCTGTGAGTAGTTGTGTGTGTGTGTGTGCGCGCGGTATAACTGACAGTTGTGGGCCCTCTCTATTAACTTTCATAAATCAGTCTGTGTGGTGTGTCTTTATGATTGTATGCATAACTGTGTAGGTACTGTATCTGAATGTATTCATGTGTGTGTGTGTGTACGCATACCTCATAGTTGCGGGCCTCCTGCAGACTTTTCAGCAACTCCTCCACAGCAGTGTGTATGGCGTTATGTTCCTGGAGGTGATTTTCTACCGAAGGGAGGTCTGCCCCCCACTCAGCACGCTCCAACAACTCCTAAAAAACACAAACAAGTATCCAAACATCACAGGCTGGTTCAACAGAAGATATTCATACGTCAAGAAATCTATCAATTTTTTTACACATCACTACTGAAAAATCATCTTTGTAAGTAATAACTTGTTCTGATGCAGTGTCTGTGTGGCTGATTATGTTATGGACTCCAACACAATAAAGTATTTCTGGATGTTGCTGATTAAGTATTTATTATTTATTAGCCCACAGCACCTTCTTTTGATCTTAATTTGATGCTGTGCTGAGCAGCCAATGAACTATCAGACCACTAATGATATATGTATGTAAATTTTTGTTAGGGCGACGTTGGACATAAGCGTTGCAAGTAGTGTAGCACTGTTTGTTCTTAATGAGGCCAGCAGTCAATGTTTCCCCACCATGTTCCCTTCATCACAGTTGGTGGATGAGTTAATGTGGCTGTGGTGGTGTTTTTTTTGTTTGTTTTGTATTTAATCAGCTCTCTGGGCCCGCATAATACATTGTTTACTAAATACTAATAGCTCTCAAACTGACGTGTTGATCTGTGTACTGGGTTTTAGGAACCTGTCAATGATGCTGCTTTTAAAATATATTGAGTAACATAATGATAACATAAGATGACATATGTGTCACGCACACACTGCCAGCAGGCTTCAAGGGCACATGCAGCTCATGCTAACCTAACAATCACTAGCAATTTCTTAATGCAAATTCAAAACAGCTCAAAATCCACCTCCATCAATCTAGAAATGCATGAGAGAAATCCTCAAAAGCATAAAGATGAGATGTTAGTGTATGACATTGTTAAAGGCATTCATTTTACACCCCTACAAATTGTTATTTGGACTAAAACAGCACTGGATCCAGAATCCCTTATTATTTCCCCCTCCCCCTTTTTCTCCCCAATTGCACTTGGCCAATTACCCCACTCTTCTGAGCCATCCCAGTCGCTGCTCCACCCCCTCTGCTGATCCAGGGAGGGCTGCAGACTACCACATGCCTCCTCGTGGAAGCGCCAGCTGCTTTTTTTCACCTGACAGTGAAGAGTTTCACCAGGGGGATGTAGCGCATGGGAGGATCACGCTATTCCCCCAGCCCCCCCCCTAAAAAAAACAGGCGCCCCAAATGACCAGAGGAGGTGTTAGTGCAGCAACCAGGACACATACCCTCACATCCGGCTTGCCACCTACAAAAATGGCCAATTGTGTCTGTAGGGACACCCAACTAGACCAGAGGTAACACAGGGATTCGAACTGCCGATCCCCATGTTGGTAGGCAACGGAACAGACCGCTATGCTACCTGGATGCCCCTAGAATCCATTATTTAAGCCTGAAATCTATGCCACGCTACGGAAGTCAATGCTGTTGCCACCACTGTTAATATGACAACAAGTTTCTCTCACCTGTGTCTCCTCCACCCATCCCAGTAATTCATAGATGAACCTCAGGCTTCCCTCATCCTCTGATGAGGACATGGCCACCAGCTGGGAACGGGTCATGGGTTTCCGAAGCAGGGCAGCCCCGACCGCTCCCACCGCGCCCACGGCTCCCAGCAGAGTCTGTCCCAGGGAGAGACTGCCATCTGTGGGCCTCAGTCCGGTCTGGTCCCCCCGTGTTGACCCCAGGGTCTGGGAGAAATGTCCCTTCCTGTAGATGCTGGAGCACTGGAGTCTGAGGGAGACCAGCTCCTCTTGAAGGCAAGATACCCTGAGGAAGACATTGCTCTTTCACTTTTAACCCTAAAACTCACTCTACACTTTACCACACCCTAACCTGTATTCAATTAATATTCATAAATCACACTAAAAGTTGAACATTAGAGTCTGTGTCTCAAACAGACGTGTCGAAATTTGACACCATGGGATGAGGAAGTGTTGGCCTCTTAGTCTACCACTGCTTTACTACGCACAAAAATACTAAATAAAAAAAAAGCTTAAATCATGAAGATTTGCATGCAAAAAAATGTAATTTTTGATGCTTTCCATCTCTGGCATAGCTAAAACAGTAAATCCATGAATATCCAAATCATTAAGGCTTCTGAAGTTGACTCTGACTCATTTTAATGGTTGTCAGGTACGACTCAAGAACAACTATAGGACACAGCGTACTGCACGTCTCCAACATGGCAGCCAAACGTGGAAAAAGAAGGCAGGTCAGAATTAACACAGCGCCAAAACACACCTGAAAGCCAGCTGATCCACCTGGTAGTACTTCTCCTCTCTGAGGACACCGAGATCCTTATCAAGCTGTCCGAGGAGAGACTCGCAGTCCTGCAGGTAGCAGGCCAGCTCTCTCTCACACTGCACCGCCTCACCACTCTCCATGCGAGACATGTCCTGGGGAGAGAGACAGAGACAGGATTAGATGGGGCTTTGCTTGTTTGTTGTTCGTTACTTCTGCTTGTGTATATAAGTGACCCCCCCCCCCTTTTCTCCCGATTGTACTTGGACAATTACCCCTCTTCTAAGCACTCCTGGTCACTGCCCCACCCCCTCTGCCAATCCAGGGAGGGCTGCAGACTACCACGTCTCCTCCGATACACGTGGAGTCGCCAGCCGCTTCTTTTCACCTGACAGTGAGGAGTTTCACTAGGTAGACGTAGCATGTGGGAGGATCGCGCTATTCCCCCTCCGCCCCGACCGACCAGAGGAGGCGCTAGTGCAGCGACCAGGACACATACCCACATCTGGCTTCCCAGCCACAGACACGGCCAATTGTGTCTGTAGGGCCTCCCGACCAAGCCGGAGGTAACACGGGGGTTCGAACCGGGGATCCCCGTACTGGTAGGCAACGGAATAGACCGCCATGCTACTTGGACTCCCCAGTAAGGGATTAATGTGGTTACTTTTTTTCCTATCCACTTGCCCAGCATAAACTCTTATTTAGCTTAGACAGACAGATGGACAGACAGACGAGAAAGAGGCAGACAGACAGAGCCTGGATTAAATAGCACTTTCAATGCAAAACCAGTAGAAAGGCACTGCTTTAGCTGAAAGTGTCCCTTTGGACATCAGCTGAAGGGAACTGGTGGCTAAGAACAATAATCAGGGTGTTGTTACTGAAACCACAACATGGAAGAGTCAGGACTCTGTTGTGTGTTTGCTGTTGAGGTCGTTCGTTGTTAAGGAGGAATTGTAAGAAAAGATAGCAGTAGCAACGGCAAAGTGTGTGTGTGTGTGTGTGTGTGTGAGTGTGTGTGTGTGTGTGTGTGTGTGTGTGTGTGAGTAAAAAGAGAACTTACAGCTTGTAGTGTGTTCTTGGCCAAGGTGAGTTTCTCTTCACAGTCCACAGCCATATTTTGGAACTTATTAGCCTTTTGAAGCAGTAACTCTAACCTGAATATCACACACACACACACACACACACACACTTTGATTGATGTCATCACTGTGGGACACTTTTCCACGTAACAAAAATGAAATAATGGGGAAGAACAAAGAAAACAGCCTGTGGCTGTGGCAGGACACAGCTCTGGTTTAAGCGTCACCATGGGGGGAAATGTCCCTTTAAAGCAGTGATGTACGGCAAAACTCTTTTGGACAACGGGGCTAACAAAGTTTTTTGGTAGCACATGTGAATGTGTGAGAATGATTAAATTACGTTATAATTAAGTTTCCTTTATTAGTCCCCTTGGGGAAATTCAGTTACTGCAAATGAACCCATCCTAGCTGTGATGTGTAGCTAGGAGCAGCAGGCTGCCGCCTTCATGCTGCACCCGCAGACCAACTCCACTTCTCTTCCCATTGCCTCGGTCAGGGGCACAGACAGGAGTATTAACCCTAACATGCATGTTTCTTCTGATGGTGGGGGGAACCGGACAAAACCCACCGCAGACACGGGGAGAACATGCAAACGCCACACAGAGGATGACCTGGGATGACCCCCCCAAAGTTGTACAACCCCGGGGTTCAAATCTAGGACCTTCTTGCTGTGAGGCGACGGCGCTAACCACTGGGCCCCCGTGCCGCCCAATTGAGTCCGTTTATGAGAAATGAGTATACCATATGCATTCATGCAGAAATGTGTGTCATTCTGTGTGCATGCATACCTCTCCACAGCAGGCCGTAGAGCCTTCTCTCTGTCGAGCATCTCCAAAATCAGTTTGCCCCACTCTTCATCTAGGTCATTGGGATGGAGGCCCGGCGGGAGCTTAATACGCCCAAACTCTATCCACATCTAGTCACACAGACGGGTATTAACTTATGCCAAAAAAGACACAAGATTAGCACATTCAACTAAAACAGAAGGACTATTACATCAGTAATAGAATCAAACATGTGTTCAAAGGATGACAAGTCTTCATCTAGCCACAAACGCCCGCATACATGATGGTCAGAGCAGCTGATTGCATATAACAGAGAAACAGTGTCGTCTACTATCATGTGTTTGTGTTTGATCAAACAATCTATTGAGAACAGTGGGAGCTCCAGGAAAAGGATGTTTTCTCATTCTCACAGTCACAAACAAAAACACAAATACACAGGAAACATATGTGGACTACCATTCCCGCACTTCCCCTGAGCAAAGCCCCATGATTCCCAGTGAGTCTTGCATGTGGTGACAAAATTGAGGCCTCCCTTCTCTCTACTTTTGCCTCTCCTTCATCCTCCCTCCCTTCCCCACCAGCACAGCCTCACCTCCAGGAGCTTGTAGAGGTGCTCGATGTGACCCTTCTCCTTCTCCTTGGCGGGGATCTCCGTTTCTTTGAAATGGATGTATTTATTGTAAAGTGCCTGATGGAGGTGTGTGGGCAAGATTAGGGTGGAGTCAAAGGGACACAGAGAAAGGGGGGAGTGGAGGTGGGTGGGCGGGGGAACAAGAGAGACAGAAAAAGAGGTTATTGATGGACGCCGGGGTCAATACGGCATCGGACACCGACGTCTGAGGTCAAACAGAAAATCGTTCGGCTGTTATCGGATGTGGAAGTGCTGTAATCACAACCCCTCTCCCTGGAGCCCACTACACTTCCTCCTGCTCAATATGTCGTATTCTGCTGAGGTGGTTCACCCCGTTTCTGCAACATCCCTTCCTCCTCTCTTTCTTAACTCCTCACCCACCTCCAACCCTTCACACTCCCCGTCCTTTCACTTATTCTCCCGTTCAACAGGTTTATCCCTCTCTCTCTCTCTCTCTCTCTCTCTCTCTCTCTCTCTCTCTCTCTCTCTCTCTCTCTCTCTCTCTCTCTCTCTCTCTCTCTCTCTCTCTCTCTCTCTCAGCACTGCAAAAACAGTTTATCTGAAGAAGTCTAACAGTCTTAAAATCAAAGGGAATGGGTCCGCGGTGGTGTAGAGGTCTAAGCATCGGCTTTGTGTCGATGCAGTTGCCCACTGGGGACCGGGGTTCGTGCCTCGGTCTCGTCAGATCCGACTATGGCCGGACTCGACGAAGCAGCAATAATTGGCAACGCTCTCTTCGGGAGGGGGGCGGAGTCGGCTTGTGTTCGTCACATGAATGCGTCTCTGTGTGTGTTGGAAAAAGCAGCGGTTCGGCCTGGATTCACCTTGTCACGAAAGTGGCGAGGCGTCTCCTTCGAGACTGCCAGCCAGAGAGATGCAGTTGGTGAACGCATGCAGTAGGAGGGTGGGAGTGTCTGAACTAAAAAAAAAAAGGGATAGATTGACCACTAAATTGGGGGAAAAAAGGGAA
The DNA here is from genome assembly GCF_029633865.1 of Lampris incognitus. Taxonomy (NCBI): domain Eukaryota; kingdom Metazoa; phylum Chordata; class Actinopteri; order Lampriformes; family Lampridae; genus Lampris; species Lampris incognitus. The sequence continues at coordinate 29,676,179 of NC_079228.1, forward strand.
AAATCAGAAATAAATAATAATAAAAATCAAGGGAAAAAAAAAATCACATTATCTTATTTGCAATAAAAAGAAGAGTGGAGAAAATAAAAGAATAAAGAAATACAATGAGGTGACAGAAATTGACTCGTCTCCCCCCGCCCCCCCCTTCTTCAGCCCCACTTTAAAAGACTGAGGTGCCTTTCAGGGAACGGCTGCTAACCTTCTTCCATCTACCTGTACATCACCAGTCCATATCCCCCTTTCCATTTTACACTTACGGTCCTGTCTGGAAGCCAGCGTGCTGCCCGGCAGTAACACTGGGGGCTTTTCAGTAATCCAGTAATGTTCGCGTGAGGCGCTTGTGATGAACCTGCCCACCATAAGTCACATCATTTGTTGTTGGCTTTGCGTTCCACAGGGTTTCATAAGAAGCAAAGCCTTGGTGAACTTGTGGACTCTTCAGTTTGTCTCCCCACAGCAGATAAGCCTCCTGTCTCCATCAGCCTGCCTTCATTTCCCTCTTCCTACCCTGATGGACTTTATTTCAGTGCTTTCTTTTTGTTTGGGGGGGGGGGTTACTTGCCCCTTTTTCTCCCTAATTGTATCCAGCCAATTACCCCATTCTCCGAGCTGTCCCGGTCGCTGGTCCACCCCCTCTGCTGATCCGGGGAGGGCTGCAGACTACCACGTCTCCTCCGATACAGGTGGAGTCGCCAGCCGCTTTTTTCACCTGACAGTGAGGAGTTTCGCCAGGGGGATGTAGCACATGGGAGGATCAGGCTATTCCCCCTAGTCCCCCAGCCCCCTCAAAAAAACAGGCGCCCCAAACGACCAGAGGAGGTGCTAGTGCAGCGACCAGGACATATATCCTCACATCCGGCTTGCCACCTGCAAACACGGCCAATTGTGTCTGTAGGGACACCCAACTAGACCAGAGGTAACACAGGGATTCGAACTGCCGATCCCCATGTTGGTAGGCAACAGAACAGACCGCCACGCCACCCAGACACCCCGAGTCAAGCCAGGTTTGACTTTTTTTTAATGCAATCATGTTTTGCATGACCATCAGTTTGACCAACTGAAGCTCAACGTGGGGGGAGACGTTTGTGAGTGCTCACCTTGAGTTCCACAGGGTTTTGAGGGAAGTTCTTGTCGGCCATGACGGCCGTATTCTGACGGCTCCACTGGAGCAGAGAGGAGAACCTGGACTGGTACTCTGACCAGCGATGGTCCACCTCCTGATGGGGGCAGAAGAAAGGGAGGAGGCGGAAGAAGAAGTTAGAGGAAGAACAAATGTAGAGTGTAAAAAGACATTCAACCGCCATTTCTGACAGTACCAGCTAAACCTCCTTCACCACGCATCATAAATTACTGCCTTGCTTTTCAATGACATTCACGATATGTACTGTGGGAATACCCTTTGTATCCATTACAGGTTTAAAACTAATTCTTATTCAACATCTTGTATTAACAAAAACATGCTTCCCTTGCAAAAATGAAGACACCGCTATTCCCTGTATCGGCTCTACAGCGTTAAGAAAGGTGGCATTAATTTTAATTTGCTCTGAATCTAAAATCAGTTAACACCCAGCTTTGTGGGATAATCCTACGATGACTGTTCCCTGTAAAGCCATGAAGTTGATTTGAGGATTTACACTTTAGAAAACTAAAAATAAAGCCCAAAATAGTGAACACAACATGTGTAGGTTGAAATACTGAAAAAGCAACAGTATAGATAAAATAAAGAGTAGAATTTGCTATACATGTGCATTAAGAATAAAGGTAAAAAATACACAAAATCACAAATACACTGTAAATGTACTCAAGATATTAAAACTGAACGCAAACAAGGAAGGAATGATGTGGTAAATGTCCGAATAGTAGCTACTGCATGGAAAGGTACTGGTATGGTATACTGGTATGGTACACTGGTATGGTATATTGGTGTGTTGGGTTTTCAGTGGGGAAGGTAAAACGTTAACGTACACGTGCAGCAATGCCCTCTCCTCCCTCAGGGATCTTAGGGAAGGCATCATAGATGGAGGAAACGTAGGTGATGACCGACTTCTCATCAGGAGAAGGAACATCCACATCTGACAGATGACAGTACATGAGAGAGAGAGAGAGAGAGAGAGAGAGAGAGAGAGAGAGAGAGAGAGAGAGAGAGAGAGAGAGAGAGAGACAGTACATGAGAGAGGGAGAGAGAGACAGAGACAAAAAGCATGAACACAATGGGGGTTTTTCAAAGTATAAAGTCAAGAAAAATAAATAAAATCAAGTGCGTCAAACACTAAACACAAAAGCATCATCTGTGGAAATATCTGAATATATATATTTCACAGCTAAGTAAGGGATAACGTGATGGAGAACCTTCTGTACAGTATCCACATTGTTTGGTATTGCACTGAGAAGAAACACCTTGACATAAATACCAACAGATTCATTCATTATCCAAACTGCTTATTCCTTACTCAGGATTGTGGGATGCTGGAAACTACCCAGCAGTCACTGGGCGGCAGGCGGGGAGACACCCTGGATAGGCCGTCAGGCCATCACAGGGCCCACACACAAACACACATTTACACCTAGGGCCAATTTAGTACTGCTGAGTTACCTGACCTACATGTCTTTGGACTGTGGGAGGGAACCGGAGCACCCGGAGGAAACCCACGCAGACACGGGGAGAACATGCAAACTCCACACAGAGGACGACTTGGGACGACCCCCAAGGTTGGACAACCCCGAGGCTCGAACCCAGGGCCTTCTTACTGTGAGGTTTTCGTGCTAACCACTGCGCCAGCGTGCCGCCCACCTGAGTAGATGGCTAATAAAACTAAAACCAACCGTTTAGTCACTTCCTGTCTGACTGATAGGTGGGAAAACAAGCAACACTTTAAACAAAAAAAAAAAGGGAAAAAAAGGAATGTTTGCTTCTAAACAGCATCCTATATTTCTTGCGTGCCGCAGGGAAATAAGGCAGCTGTGGCCACCGTCAACCGGTACATCTCTGCTACAGCCAAAAGAATTGTCTTCTAGCTAAAAAGGACTAAAACACGAACTAAAGACAAATGTGTGTATGTGGGTTTTCTTTCCATCCAAACACCACACCGGCTGATTTTACAACCGGACTGGTTAGTGGACTAACCAGTGAAATTAGCTGGTGTAGCGTTGGGGCGAGTGGTTTCTCAAAATGCTTGCAGCGTTGCATAAAAAAGACCACAATACCAAAGACAAGAAAGCTCAACCAGAAAAGGAAACTAAAAAGTGATGGAGGGGGTAAAAAAATCGATCACGACACCAAACATGCTTACCCCTGATCTTCTTCTTGTACTTCCTGAATGTGAATGTGGCTTCACTCAGTCTTTATTCAACTCTTTTCCTTAACATTTTTTTTTTAAAAATGCCCCCCCCCCCCCCCCCAATTGTATCCGGCCAATTACCCCACTCTTCCGAGCCATCCCTGTCGCTGCTCAACCGCCTCTTCCGATCCGGGAAGGGCTGCAGACTACCACATGCCTCCTCTGATACATGTGGAGTCACCAGCCGCTTCTTTTCACCTGACGGTGAGGAGTTTCACCAGGGGGTCGTAGCGCGTGGGAGGATCACGCTATTCCCCCCAGTTCCCCCTCCCCCTGAACAGATGCACCGACCCACCAGAGGAGGCGCTAGTGCAGCGACCAGGACACATACCCACATCCGGCTTCAAACCCGCAGACACAGCAATTGTGTCTGTAGGGACGCCCGACCAAGCCAGAGGCAACACGGAGATTCAAACCGGCGATCCCCAACTAGCAAGACAGTTTAGTGTTGAAACTGGGATGCATTATTGTTAGACACAGACCAGTCTACCCAGACTGCCGACCATCAATCAGCCAGTCAGCCAATCACCAGACATTCAGGTGCCACACACATAAAGAGGCGTTACCTTCAGCGTCCAGTAGTCTGGTCACCCCGAGCGACTCAGCGATCTCGAACGCCTGTTCCAGGTTGTCACGGTTACTCTGCCTCGCCACCAACTCCATATCAATCAGGTCTGGCCTGGAGTGCACACACACACACACACACACACACACACACACACACACACACACACACACACACACACACACACACAGATAAGAGACGAAAAACTTGAACTTGTGCTAGAGAGTGTGTATTCGTATGTGTGTGTATGTTTCTGTCCGTCCATGTTGTTAACCTGTATCTGTGCAGCAGAGCGTTGAACATGCGTCCATCGCTCCAGGAGGAGGTGAAGTTGACACAGCGGAGGCCGGGGTAGCCCTCCGTGGCCTGCTGGCTCCATAGCAAAAGCTTCTCCTTGGCTGTGAGGTCGCCCGACTCCCCGCTCACGTAGATCTCCGAGATCTGATGAG